>NC_092760.1:19269655-19569655 GCF_047496795.1 Chiloscyllium punctatum
CTCTCTTTCTCTCTCTCTATCACATTCTCTCTCTGTCACATTCTCTCTCTCTCTCTCTCTGTCACATTCTCTCTCTCTCTCTCTGTCACATTCTCTCTCTCTCTCTCTGTCACATTCTCTCTCTCTCTGTCACATTCTCTCTCTCTCTCTCTGTCACAATCTCTCTCTCTCTCTCTCTGTCACATCTCTCTCTCTCTCTGTCACATTCTCTCTCTCTCTCTGTCACAATCTCTCTCTCTCTCTGTCACATTCTCTCTCTCTCTCTCTGTCACATTCTCTCTCTCTCTGTCACATTCTCTCTCTCTCTCTCTCTGTCACATTCTCTCTCTCTCTCTCTGTCACATTCTCTCTCTCTCTCTCTCTGTCACATTCTCTCTCTCTCTCTCACATTCTCTCTCTCTCTGTCACATTCTCTCTCTCTCTGTCACATTCTCTCTCTCTCTCTCTGTCCACTTCTCTCTCTCTCTCTGTCACATTCTCTCTCTCTCTCTCTCTGTCACATTCTCTCTCTCTCTGTCACATTCTCTCTCTCTCTCTCATGTGTCACATTCTCTCTCTCTGCTCTCTGTCACATTCTCTCTCTCTCTCTCTCTGTCACATTCTCTCTCTCTCTCTCACATTCTCTCTTCTCTGTCCACAATCTCCTCTCTCCTCTGTCACGTTCTCTCTCTCTCCTCTCTCTCTCACCTCTTCCTTTCCCAGTTGATCCTCCTCGCGCATGCGCACTCTCGCGGTAACGTCACCCTGGTCGTATCTACCGTAAATGTAAATATCTCCGCCTGTCAAATACACCGCACTCGGCCGTACATCACAATATATACGGCGTTAAAAAGATCACTACCATCCCAACCACGACCATGAATTCACATTTCACGGAAAATAAACCACAGTTTAACCATACAGTACTGTACAGTCCACATCCCGGGGAAAGTAAGCCACACTCTACCATACGGTACAAAATGCCCCCAGGTGGATATAAACCACACATTACCACACAGTGCAATACACACTGCGGTTAATTAAACCACAACCTTCTGTTCAGTGCAATCCACCTCCCAGGGAAAACAAACTGCTGTTTACTCGACATTCCCATAGACATCTCATTCATCGTAAACTCTACTCTCTCACATAGTAGAATACACCCCACTCAGACAATAAACCACACACTCCCATTCAAAACAGTTCACACCATGGGCAAAATACACCACCATAGCACACAGCAAAATCCCACTCCTCCAGTCCCGCCAGCACAGTGGCCTCAGGGGTTAGCACTTCTGTCTCATAGCGTCAGACACCCGGGTTTGGTTCCCCCCTCGGGTGACTGTCTGTGTGGGGTTCCAGCGGTTTCCTCCCACATCCTAAATTGCTCATAGTGTTAGGTGCAACCGCGGGTAGGGAATTGGTTTAGACCATAAGACCATAAGACATAGGAGTGGAAGTAAGGCCATTCGGCCCATCGAGTCCACTCCGCCATTCAATCATGGCTGATGCGCATTTCAGCTCCACTTGCCAGCGTTCTCCCCGTAGCCCTTAATTCCTCTAGACAACAAGAACCTATCAATCTCGGCCTTGAAGACATTTAGCGTCCCGGCTTCCACTGCACTCCGTGGCAATGAATTCCACAGGCCCACCACTCTCTGGCTGAAGAAATGTCTCCGCATTTCTGTTCTGAAATGACCCCCTCTAATTCTAAGGCTGTGTCCACGGGTCCTAATCTCCTCGTCGAACGGAAACAATTTTCTAGCATCCACCTTTTCAAAGCCATGTATTATTTTGTACGTCTCTATTAGATCTCCCCTTAATCTTCTAAACTCCAATGAATACAATCCCAGTATCCTCAGCCGTTCCTCATATGCTAGACCTGTCATTCCAGGGATCATCCGTGTGAATCTCCACTGGACACGTTCCAGTGCCAGTATGTCCTTCCTGAGGTGTGGGGACCAAAACTGGACACAGTACTCCAAATGGGGCCTAACCAGAGCTTTATGAAGTCTTAGTAGTACATCTCTGCTTTTATATTCCAACCCTCTTGAGATAAGAGACAACATTGCATTCGCTTTCTTAATCACAGACTCAACCTGCATGTTTACCTTTAGAGAATCCTCGACTAGCACTCCCAGATCCCTTTGTGCTTTGGCTTTATTAATTTTCTCACCATTTAGAAAGTAGTCCATGCTTTTATTCTTTTTGCCAAAGTGCAAGACCTCGCACTTGCTCACGTTAAATTCCATCAGCCATTTCCTGGACCACTCTCCCAACCTGTCTAGATCCTTCTGTAGCCTCCCCACTTCCTCAGTACTACCTGCCTGTCCACCTAACTTCGTATCATTGGCAAACTTCGCTAGAATGCCCCCGGTTCCCTCATCCAAATCATTAATATATAATGCGAACAGCTGTGGCCCCAGCACCGAACCCTGCGGGACACCGCTCGTCACCGGCTGCCATTCTGAAAAAGAATCTTTTATCCCAACTCTCTGCCTTCTGTTCGACAGCCAATCCTCAATCCATCCCAGCAGCTCACCTCGAACACCATGGGCCCTCACCTTGCTCAGCAGCCTCCCGTGTGGCACCTTATCAAAGGCCTTTTGAAAGTCCAGATAGACCACATCCACTGGGTTCCCCTGGTCTAACCTACTTGTTACCTCTTCAAAAAATTCCAACAGGTTTGTCAGGCACGACCTCCCCTTACTAAATCCATGTTGACTTGTTCTAATCAGACTCTGCTCTTCCAAGAATTTAGAAACCTCATCCTTAATGATGGATTCTAGAATTTTACCAACAACCGAGGTTAAGCTGATTGGCCTATAATTTTCCATCTTTTGCCTTGATCCTTTCTTGAACAAGGGGGTTACTACAGCCAGCTTCCAATCATCCGGGACCTTTCCTGACTCCAGTGACTCTTGAAAGATCTCAACCAATGCCTCTGCTATTTCCACAACAACCTCTCTCAGAACTCTAGGGTGTATCCCATCGGGGCCAGGAGATTTATCAATTTTAAGACTTTTTAACTTTTCTAGCACTATCTCTTTCGTAATGGCAACCATACTCAACTCAGCCCCGTGACACCCTTTAATTTTTGGGATATTACTCCTGTCTTCCACTGTGAAAACTGACGCAAAGTACTTGTTACGTTCTCCTGCTATTTCCTTATCTCCCATTACTAGGCTCCCTGCATCAGTTTGAAGTGGCCCAATGTCTACTTTTGCCTGTCGTTTGTTTCTTATGTACTGAAAGAAACTTTTACTATTATTTCTAATATTACTGGCTAGCCTACCTTCATATTTGATCCTCTCATTTCTTATTACACTCTTTGTTATCCTCTGTTTGCTTTTGTATCCTTCCCAATCTTCTGATTTCCCACTGTTCTTAGCCACTTTATAGGATCTCTCTTTTTCTTTAATACATTTCCTGACTTCCTTTGTCAGCCAAGGTTGTCTAATCCCTCCCCGGTTAATCTTTCTTTTCTCGGGAATGAACCTCTGTACAGTGTCCTCAATTATACCTGCAAACTCCTGCCATTTTTGCTCTAGTGTCTTCCCGGTTAGCCTCTGCTTCCAGTCTATTTTAGTCAGTTCCTCTCTCATGCCCTCATAATTACCTTTATTCAACTGTAACACCATTACATCCGATTTTGCCTTCTCCCTTTCAAACTCCAGACTGAACTCTACCATATTATGGTTGCTACTTCCTAAGGGTTCCCTTACTTTAAGATCTTTTATAGAGTCTGGTTCATTGCAAAGCACTAGGTCCAGAATAGCCTGCTCTCTTGTGGGCTCCATGACAAGCTGTTCCAAAAAGCCATCCTGTAAGCATTCCATGAATTCCCTTTCTTTAGATCCACTAGCAACATTATTTCCCCAGTCCACCTGCATATTGAAGTCTCCCATGATCACCGTGACCGTGCCGTTCTGACATGCCTTCTCTGTTTCCCGGTACATGTTGCGCCCCTGGTCCTGACCACTGTTAGGAGGTCTGTACACAACTCCCATTATGGTTTTTTTGCCTTTGTGGTTCCTCAATTCCACCCACACAGACTCCACATCATCCGACGCTATGTCATTCAATACCTCAATTTTAAATCCGCCTGCACACATGCTATCCTGCTGCTTATCTTTCCATTTACCTCCATACTCCCTGTTGCTTTCACTTTCCCTTCCCCCCAACTCAGAAATTTAAAGTCCTACTGCCCACCCTATTTATCCTCTTCGCTAGAACATTGGTACCTGATCGGTTCAGGTGGAGACCGTCCCAACGGTACAGATCCCCCCTGTTCCAAAACTGATGCCAATGCCCCATGAAGTGGAATCCCTCTTTCCCACACCAATCCCTTAGCCACGTGTTTACTTCCCTAATTTTCTTGTCCCTATGCCAATTGGCACGTGGCTCGGGCAGTAATCTGGAGATTATGACCCTTGTGTTTGTGTGGGTTACTATTCCGAGGGGCGGTGTGGACTTGTTGGGCCTAAGGGCCTGTGTCCATGCTGTAGGGAATCTAATCTAATCTTACCTTCCAGTACAATGGAAACTGAAATGACAATAAACTGCAAAATATAATACAATTTAAAGGGAAAATAAAGCACACTCATCTGTACTGTGGGGAATAGACTGCACTCTGCCAGAAACGACAAGATACTTCAGTGGGAAAATAAACCTTCTACCGGGAAAGCACAATATACACCAGAGAGTGGTGCTGGAAAAGCACAGCAGGTCAGGCAGCATCCGAGGAGCAGGAAAGTCAATGTTTCAGGCAAAATCCTTCATCAGGGACCTGCTGTGCTGTTCCAGCACCAAACTCTTGACTGTGATTTGCAGTCCTCACTTTCGCCAAGTACAAGGTACACTGCTGGGAAAATAAGCGACACATCACTGTGAAAATGAACCACTTTCTACACGATAATACACATTGCATGGAAACTAAATCCATACCCTTACAGACATTGTGATTTGGGGTCTGATTTGCAATCACACAGCTCCCCTCCGGACAGTACAATCCACACAGATGGGAACATAATAGGGACCCGTCCATACTGGACAGGACATGAATCAGGGAGAATCCACTGCACTGTGCAGGACATATTGGGGGGAATATAATCTGCGCTCTACTATACAGTACGACACACAGCAGAGGGAAGGAACCGACACTCTGTACATGAAAAAACACACATCTACAGGGAAAATAAAGTGCACCCTTCTGTACAGGAATACACAGACCGTCGGGAAATGATGCTGCACCCCATCATACAGCAGAACACAATACAGACAAACAAAAACAGGACACCCAACATTCAGGAAACTCTGACAAACTCCACAATACACACTGCAGTGATGACAATCCTCAACTTGTCGGAACGTAAAACATAAATCGCACACAACAGCGATTATAAGCCTTACATAATCATAATAAAAAACACACAGATTAATTATACACCTCACTGTCATAATATAAAACACACACTGCGGTAATTATAATCCTCACCCTGCTGTAATATAAAACACACACTGCGGTAATTATAATCCTCACCCTGGTGTAATATAAAACACACACTGCGGTAATTATAATCCTCACCCTGGTGTAATATAAAACACACACTGCGGTGATTATAATCCTCACCCTGGTGTAATATAAAACACACACTGCGGTGATTATAATCCTCACCCTGGTGTAATATAAAACACACTGCGGTGATTATAATCCTCACTCTGGTGTAATATAAAACACACACTGCGGTGATTATAATCCTCACCCTGGTGTAATATAAAACACATACTGCGGTGATTATTATCCTCACCCTGGAGTAATGTAAAACACACACTGTGTTGATTATAATCCTCACCCTAGTGTTAAAAATCACACACTGCAGTGATTATGATCCTCACCTTGGTGTAGCATAAAACACCATCTGCGGTGATTATAATCCTCACCCTGGTGTAGCATAAAACACCATCTGCGGTGATTATAATCCTCACCCTGGTGTAATATAAAACACACACTGCGGTGATTATAATCCTCACCCTGGTGTAATATAAAACACACACTGCGGTGATTATAATCCTCACCCTGGTGTAATATAAAACACACACTGCGGTGATTATAATCCTCACTCTGGTGTAATATAAAACACACACTGCGGTGATTATAATCCTCACCCTGGTGTAATATAAAACACATACTGCGGTGATTATTATCCTCACCCTGGAGTAATGTAAAACACACACTGCGGTGATTATAATCCTCACTCTGGTGTAATATAAAACACACACTGCGGTGATTATAATCCTCACCCTGGTGTAATATAAAACACACACTGCGGTGATTATAATCCTCACTCTGGTGTAATATAAAACACACACTGCGGTGATTATAATCCTCACCCTGGTGTAGCATAAAACACCATCTGCGGTGATTATAATCCTCACCCTGGTGTAATATAAAACACACACTGCGGTGATTATAATCCTCACTCTGGTGTAATATAAAACACACACTGCGGTGATTATAATCCTCACCCTGGTGTAATATAAAACACACACTGCGGTGATTATAATCCTCACTCTGGTGTAATATAAAACACACACTGCGGTGATTATAATCCTCACCCTGGTGTAATATAAAACACATACTGCGGTGATTATTATCCTCACCCTGGAGTAATGTAAAACACACACTGTGTTGATTATAATCCTCACCCTAGTGTTAAAAATCACACACTGCAGTGATTATGATCCTCACCTTGGTGTAGCATAAAACACCATCTGCGGTGATTATAATCCTCACCCTGGTGTAGCATAAAACACCATCTGCGGTGATTATAATCCTCACCCTGGTGTAATATAAAACACACACTGCGGTGATTATAATCCTCACCCTGGTGTAATATAAAACTCACACTGCGGTGATTATAATCCTCACCCTGTGAAATGTAAAAAACACACTGCGGTGATTATAATCCTCTCCCTGGGGTAATGTAAAACGCACACTGCAGTGATTATAATCCTCACCTTGGTGTAGCATAAAACACCATCTGCGGTGATTATAATCCTCACCCTGGTGTAATATAAAACACACACTGCGGTGATTATAATCCTCACCCTGGTGTAATATAAAACTCACACTGCGGTGATTATAATCCTCACCCTGTGAAATGTAAAAAACACCATCTGCGGTGATTATAATCCTCACCCTGGTGTAATATAAAACACACACTGCGGTGATTATAATCCTCACCCTGGTGTAATATAAAACACACACTGCGGTGATTATAATCCTCACCCTGGTGTAATATAAAACTCACACTGCGGTGATTATAATCCTCACCTTGGTGTAGCATAAAACACCATCTGCGGTGATTATAATCCTCACCCTGGTGTAATATAAAACACACACTGCGGTGATTATAATCCTCACCCTGGTGTAATATAAAACTCACACTGCGGTGATTATAATCCTCACCCTGTGAAATGTAAAAAACACACTGCGGTGATTATAATCCTCACCCTGTGAAATGTAAAAAACACACTGCGGTGATTATAATCCTCTCCCTGGGGTAATGTAAAACGCACACTGCAGTGATTATAATCCTCACCCTGGTGTAATGTAAAACACATACTGCGGTGATTATAATCCTCACCCTGGTGTAAAATAAAACACACACTACGGTGATTATCATCGACACCCTGTGAAATGTAAAACTCACACTGCAAAGATTATAATCCTCACCCTGGTGTAATGTAAAACACACACTGTGGTGATTATAATCCTCACCCGAGTGTAAAAAAATCACACACTGCAGTGATTATGATCCTCACCCGAGTGTAATATAAAACACACTGCGGTGATTATAATCCTCACCCTGGTGTAATGTAAAACACACACTGCGGTGATTATACTCCTCACCCTAGTATAATATGTATCACACACTGCGGAGATTATAATCCTCACCCGAGTGTAATATAAAATACACACTGCGGTGATTATAATCCTCAGGCTGGTGTAATATAAAACACACACTGCGGTGATTATAATCCTCACCCTGCTGTAATATAAAACACACACTGCGGTGATTATAATCTTCACCCTGCTGTAACATAAAACACACACTGCGGTGATTATAATCCTCACCCTGGCGTAATATAAAACACACACTGTGGTGATTATAATCCTCACCTTGGTGTAGCATAAAACACCATCTGCGGTGATTATAATCCTCACCCTGTGAAATGTAAAAAACACACTGCGGTGATTATAATCCTCTCCCTGGTGTAATGTAAAACACACACTGTGGTGATTATAATCCTCACCCTAGTGTAAAAAAATCACACACTGCAGTGATTATGCTCCTCACCCTAGTGTAATATAAAACACACTGCGGTGATTATAATCCTCACCCTGGTGTAATATAAAACACACACTGCGGTGATTATCATCGACACCCTGTGAAATGTAAAACTCACACTGCAGAGATTATAATCCTCACCCTGGTGTAATGTAAAACACACACTGTGGTGATTATAATCCTCACCCTAGTGTTAAAAATCACACACTGCAGTGATTATGATCCTCACCCTGGTGTAATGTAAAACACACACTGTGGTGATTATAATCCTCACCCTGGTGTAAAAAAATCACATACTGCAGTGATTATGATCCTCACCCTAGTGTAATATAAAACACACTGCGGTGATTATAATCCTCACCCTGGTGTAATATAAAACACACACTGCGGAGATTATAATCCTCACCCGAGTGTAATATAAAATACACACTGCGGTGATTATAATCCTCAGGCTGGTGTAATATAAAACACACACTGCGGTGATTATAATCCTCACCCTGGTGTAATATAAAACACACACTGCGGTGATTATAATCCTCACCCTGGTGTAATATAAAACACATACTGCGGTGATTATTATCCTCACCCTGGAGTAATGTAAAACACACACTGTGTTGATTATAATCCTCACCCTAGTGTTAAAAATCACACGCTGCAGTGATTATGATCCTCACCCTAGTGTAATATAAAACACACTGCGGTGATTATAATCCTCACCCTGGTGTAATATAAAACACACATGCGGTGATTATAATCCTCACCCTGGTGGAACATAAAACACACACTGCGGTGATTATAATCCTCACCCTGGTCTGATATAAAACACACACTGCGGCGATTATAATCCTCACTCTGGGGTAATATAAAACACACACTGCGGTGATTATAATCCTCACCCTGGTGTAATATAAAACACACACTGCGGTGATTATAATCATCACCTTGGTGTAGCATAAAACACCATCTGCGGTGATTATAAACCTCACCCTGGTGTAATCTAAAACACATACTGCGGTGATTATAATCCTCACCCTGGTGTAATGAAAAACACACACTGCGTTGATTATAATCCTCACCTTGGTGTAGCATAAAACACCATCTGCGGTGATTATAATCCTCACCCTGGTGTAATATAAAACACACACTGCGGTGATTATAATCCTCACCCTGGTGTAATATAAAACTCACACTGCGGTGATTATAATCCTCACCCTGTGAAATGTAAAAAACACACTGCGGTGATTATAATCCTCTCCCTGGGGTAATGTAAAACGCACACTGCAGTGATTATAATCCTCACCCTGGTGTAATGAAAAACACACACTGCGTTGATTATAATCCTCACCTTGGTGTAGCATAAAACACCATCTGCGGTGATTATAATCCTCACCCTGGTGTAATATAAAACACACACTGCGGTGATTATAATCCTCACCCTGGTGTAATATAAAACTCACACTGCGGTGATTATAATCCTCACCTTGGTGTAGCATAAAACACCATCTGCGGTGATTATAATCCTCACCCTGGTGTAATATAAAACACACACTGCGGTGATTATAATCCTCACCCTGGTGTAATATAAAACTCACACTGCGGTGATTATAATCCTCACCCTGTGAAATGTAAAAAACACACTGCGGTGATTATAATCCTCACCCTGTGAAATGTAAAAAACACACTGCGGTGATTATAATCCTCTCCCTGGGGTAATGTAAAACGCACACTGCAGTGATTATAATCCTCACCCTGGTGTAATGTAAAACACATACTGCGGTGATTATAATCCTCACCCTGGTGTAAAATAAAACACACACTACGGTGATTATCATCGACACCCTGTGAAATGTAAAACTCACACTGCAAAGATTATAATCCTCACCCTGGTGTAATGTAAAACACACACTGTGGTGATTATAATCCTCACCCGAGTGTAAAAAAATCACACACTGCAGTGATTATGATCCTCACCCGAGTGTAATATAAAACACACTGCGGTGATTATAATCCTCACCCTGGTGTAATGTAAAACACACACTGCGGTGATTATACTCCTCACCCTAGTATAATATGTATCACACACTGCGGAGATTATAATCCTCACCCGAGTGTAATATAAAATACACACTGCGGTGATTATAATCCTCAGGCTGGTGTAATATAAAACACACACTGCGGTGATTATAATCCTCACCCTGCTGTAATATAAAACACACACTGCGGTGATTATAATCTTCACCCTGCTGTAACATAAAACACACACTGCGGTGATTATAATCCTCACCCTGGCGTAATATAAAACACACACTGTGGTGATTATAATCCTCACCTTGGTGTAGCATAAAACACCATCTGCGGTGATTATAATCCTCACCCTGTGAAATGTAAAAAACACACTGCGGTGATTATAATCCTCTCCCTGGTGTAATGTAAAACACACACTGTGGTGATTATAATCCTCACCCTAGTGTAAAAAAATCACACACTGCAGTGATTATGCTCCTCACCCTAGTGTAATATAAAACACACTGCGGTGATTATAATCCTCACCCTGGTGTAATATAAAACACACACTGCGGTGATTATCATCGACACCCTGTGAAATGTAAAACTCACACTGCAGAGATTATAATCCTCACCCTGGTGTAATGTAAAACACACACTGTGGTGATTATAATCCTCACCCTAGTGTTAAAAATCACACACTGCAGTGATTATGATCCTCACCCTGGTGTAATGTAAAACACACACTGTGGTGATTATAATCCTCACCCTGGTGTAAAAAAATCACATACTGCAGTGATTATGATCCTCACCCTAGTGTAATATAAAACACACTGCGGTGATTATAATCCTCACCCTGGTGTAATATAAAACACACACTGCGGAGATTATAATCCTCACCCGAGTGTAATATAAAATACACACTGCGGTGATTATAATCCTCAGGCTGGTGTAATATAAAACACACACTGCGGTGATTATAATCCTCACCCTGGTGTAATATAAAACACACACTGCGGTGATTATAATCCTCACCCTGGTGTAATATAAAACACATACTGCGGTGATTATTATCCTCACCCTGGAGTAATGTAAAACACACACTGTGTTGATTATAATCCTCACCCTAGTGTTAAAAATCACACGCTGCAGTGATTATGATCCTCACCCTAGTGTAATATAAAACACACTGCGGTGATTATAATCCTCACCCTGGTGTAATATAAAACACACATGCGGTGATTATAATCCTCACCCTGGTGGAACATAAAACACACACTGCGGTGATTATAATCCTCACCCTGGTCTGATATAAAACACACACTGCGGCGATTATAATCCTCACTCTGGGGTAATATAAAACACACACTGCGGTGATTATAATCCTCACCCTGGTGTAATATAAAACACACACTGCGGTGATTATAATCATCACCTTGGTGTAGCATAAAACACCATCTGCGGTGATTATAAACCTCACCCTGGTGTAATCTAAAACACATACTGCGGTGATTATAATCCTCACCCTGGTGTAATGAAAAACACACACTGCGTTGATTATAATCCTCACCTTGGTGTAGCATAAAACACCATCTGCGGTGATTATAATCCTCACCCTGGTGTAATATAAAACACACACTGCGGTGATTATAATCCTCACCCTGGTGTAATATAAAACTCACACTGCGGTGATTATAATCCTCACCCTGTGAAATGTAAAAAACACACTGCGGTGATTATAATCCTCTCCCTGGGGTAATGTAAAACGCACACTGCGGTGATTATAATCCTCACCCTGGTGTAATGTAAAACACACACTGCGGTGATTATAATCCTCACCCTGGTGTAAAATAAAACACACACTACGGTGATTATCATCGACACCCTGTGAAATGTAAAACTCACACTGCAGAGATTATAATCCTCACCCTGGTGTAATATAAAACACACACTGCGGTGATTATAATCCTCACCCTAGTGTAAAAAAATCACACACTGCAGTGATTATGATCCTCACCCTAGTGTAATATAAAACACACTGCGGTGATTATAATCCTCACCCTGGTGTAATATAAAACACACATGCGGTGATTATAATCCTCACCCTGGTAGAACATAAAACACACACTGCGGTGATTATAATCCTCACCCTGGTCTGATATAAAACACACACTGCGGCGATTATAATCCTCACCCTGGTGTAATGTAAAACACACACTGCGGCGATTATAATCCTCACCCTGGTGTAATGTAAAACACACACTGCGGTGATTATACTCCTCACCCTAGTATAATATGTATCACACACTGCGGAGATTATAATCCTCACCCGAGTGTAATATAAAATACACACTGCGGTGATTATAATCCTCAGGCTGGTGTAATATAAAACAGACACTGCGGTGATTATAATCCTCACCCTGCTGTAACATAAAACACACACTGCGGTGATTATAATCCTCACCCTGGCGTAATATAAAACACACACTGCGGTGATTATAATCTTCACCCTGCTGTAACATAAAACACACACTGCGGTGATTATAATCCTCACCCTGGCGTAATATAAAACACACACTGCGGTGATTATAATCCTCATCCTGGTGAAATGTAAAACACATACTGCGGTGATTATTATCCTCACCCTGGAGTAATATAAAACACACACTGCGGTGATTATAATCCTCACCCTGGTGTAATATAAAACACACACTGCGGCGATTATAATCCTCACTCTGGGGTAATATAAAACACACACTGCGGTGATTATAATCCTCACCCTGGTGTAATATAAAACACACACTGCGGTGATTATAATCATCACCTTGGTGTCGCATAAAACACCATCTGCGGTGATTATAAACCTCACCCTGGTGTAATATAAAACACACACTGCGGTGATTATAATCCTCACCCTGGTGTAATGAAAAACACACACTGCGTTGATTATAATCCTCACCTTGGTGTAGCATAAAACACCATCTGCGGTGATTATAATCCTCACCCTGGTGTAATATAAAACACACACTGCGGTGATTATAATCCTCACCCTGGTGTAATATAAAACTCACACTGCGGTGATTATAATCCTCACCCTGTGAAATGTAAAAAACACACTGCGGTGATTATAATCCTCTCCCTGGGGTAATGTAAAACGCACACTGCGGTGATTATAATCCTCACCCTGGTGTAATGTAAAACACACACTGCGGTGATTATAATCCTCTCCCTGGGGTAATGTAAAAAACACACTGCGGTGATTATAATCCTCTCCCTGGGGTAATGTAAAACACACACTGTGGTGATTATAATCCTCACCCTAGTGTAAAAAAATCACACACTGCAGTGATTATGATCCTCACCCTAGTGTAATATAAAACACACTGCGGTGATTATAATCCTCACCCTGGTGTAATATAAAACACACATGCGGTGATTATAATCCTCACCCTGGTAGAACATAAAACACACACTGCGGTGATTATAATCTTCACCCTGGTCTGATATAAAACACACACTGCGGCGATTATAATCCTCACCCTGGTGTAATGTAAAACACACACTGCGATGATTATAATCCTCACCCTGGTGTCATGTAAAACACACACTGCGGGGATTATAATCCTCACCCTAGTATAATATATATCACACACTGCGGAGATTATAATCCTCACCCGAGTGTAATATAAAACACACACTGCGGTGATTATAATCCTCAGGCTGGTGTAATATAAAACACACACTGCGGTGATTATAATCCTCACCCTGCTGTAATATAAAACACACACTGCGGTGACTATAATCTTCACCCTGCTGTAATATAAAACACACACTGCGGTGACTATAATCTTCACCCTGCTGTAACATAAAACACACACTGCGGTGATTATAATCCTCACCATGGTGTCATGTAAAACACACACTGCGGTGACTATAATCCTCACCCTGGTGTAATATAAAACACACACTGCGGTGATTATAATCCTCAGGCTGGTGTAATATAAAACACACACTGCGGTGATTATAATCCTCACCCTGCTGTAATATAAAACACACACTGCGGTGACTATAATCTTCACCCTGCTGTAATATAAAACACACACTGCGGTGACTATAATCTTCACCCTGCTGTAACATAAAACACACACTGCGGTGATTATAATCCTCACCATGGTGTCATGTAAAACACACACTGCGGTGACTATAATCCTCACCCTGGTGTAATATAAAACACACACTGCGGTGATTATAATCCTCACCCTGGTGTAATATAAAACACACACTGCGGTGATTATAGTCCTCACCCTGGTGTAATATAAAACACACACTGCGGTGATTATAATCCTCACTCTGGTGTAATATAAAGCACACACTGTGGTGATTATAATCCTCACCCTGGTGTAATATAAAACTCACACTGCGGTGATTATATTCCTCACCCTGGTGCAATATAAAACACACTGCGGTGATTATAATCCTCACCCTGGTGTAATATAAAACACACACTGCGGTGATTATAGTCCTCACCCTGGTGTAATATAAAACACACACTGCGGTGATTATAATCCTCACCCTGGAGTAATATAAAAGACACACTGCGGTGATTATAGTCCTCACCCTGGTGTAATATAAAACACACACTGCGGTGATTATACTCCTCACCCTGCTGTAATATAAAACACACACTGCGGTGATTATAATCCTCACCCTGGAGTAATATAAAAGACACACTGCGGTGATTATAGTCCTCACCCTGCTGTAATATAAAACACACACTGCGGTGATTATAATCCTCACCCTGGTGTAATATAAAACTCACACTGCGGTGATTATATTCCTCACCCTGGTGCAATATAAAACACACTGCGGTGATTATAATCCTCACCCTGGTGTAATATAAAACACACACTGCGGTGATTATAGTCCTCACCCTGGTGTAATATAAAACACACACTGCGGTGATTATAATCCTCACCCTGGAGTAATATAAAAGACACACTGCGGTGATTATAGTCCTCACCCTGGTGTAATATAAAACACACACTGCGGTGATTATACTCCTCACCCTGCTGTAATATAAAACACACACTGCGGTGATTATAATCCTCACCCTGGAGTAATATAAAAGACACACTGCGGTGATTATAGTCCTCACCCTGCTGTAATATAAAACACACACTGCGGTGACTATAATCTTCACCCTGCTGTAACATAAAACACACACTGCGGTGATTATAATCCTCACCATGGTGTCATGTAAAACACACACTGCGGTGACTATAATCCTCACCCTGGTGTAATATAAAACACACACTGCGGTGATTATAATCCTCACCCTGGTGTAATATAAAACACACACTGCGGTGATTATAGTCCTCACCCTGGTGTAATATAAAACACACACTGCGGTGATTATAATCCTCACCCTGGTGTAATATAAAACACACACTGCGGTGATTATAGTCCTCACCCTGGTGTAATATAAAACACACACTGCGGTGATTATAATCCTCACCCTGGAGTAATATAAAAGACACACTGCGGTGATTATAGTCCTCACCCTGGTGTAATATAAAACACACACTGCGGTGATTATACTCCTCACTCTGGTGTAATATAAAACACACACTGCGGTGATTATAATCCTCACCCTGGTGGAATATAAAACACACATGCGGTGATTATAATCCTCACCCTGGTGGAACATAAAACACACACTGCGGTGATTATAATCCTCACCCTGGTCTGATATAAAACACACGCTGCGGCGATTATAATCCTCACCCTGGTGTAATGTAAAACACCATCTGCGGTGATTATAAACCTCACCCTGGTGTAATATAAAACACACACTGCGGTGATTATAATCCTCACCCTGGTGTAATGAAAAACACACACTGCGTTGATTATAATCCTCACCTTGGTGTAGCATAAAACACCATCTGCGGTAATTATAATCCTCACCCTGGTGTAATATAAATCACACACTGCGGTGATTATAATCCTCACCCTGGTGTAATATAAAACTCACACTGCGGTGATTATAATCCTCACCCTGTGAAATGTAAAACGCACACTGCGGTGATTATAATCCTCACCCTGGTGTAATATAAAACTCACACTGCGGTGATTATAATCCTCACCCTGGTGTAATGTAAAACACACACTGCGGGGATTATAGTCCTCACCCTGGTGTAATGTAAAACACACACTGCGGGGATTATAATCCTCACCCTGGTCTGATATAAAACACACACTGTGGTGATTATAATCCTCACCCTAGTATAATATATATCACACACTGCGGAGATTATAATCCTCACCCGAGTGTAATATAAAACACACACTGCGGTGATTATAATCCTCAGGCTGGTGTAATATAAAACACACACTGCGGTGATTATAATCCTCACCCTGCTGTAATATAAAACACACACTGCGGTGACTATAATCTTCACCCTGCTGTAACATAAAACACACACTGCGGTGATTATAATCCTCACCATGGTGTCATGTAAAACACACACTGCGGTGACTATAATCCTCACCCTGGTGTAATATAAAACACACACTGCGGTGATTATAATCCTCACCCTGGTGTAGTATAAAACACACACTGCGGTGATTATAGTCCTCACCCTGGTGTAATATAAAACACACACTGCGGTGATTATAATCCTCACTCTGGTGTAATATAAAGCACACACTGTGGTGATTATAATCCTCACTCTGGTGTAGTATAAAACACACACTGCGGTGATTATATTCCTCACCCTGGTGCAATATAAAACACACTGCGGTGATTATAATCCTCACCCTGGTGTAATATAAAACACACACTGCGGTGATTATAGTCCTCACCCTGGTGCAATATAAAACACACACTGCGGTGATTATAATCCTCACCCTGGAGTAATATAAAAGACACACTGCGGTGATTATAGTCCTCACCCTGGTGTAATATAAAACACACACTGCGGTGATTATACTCCTCACCCTGGTGTAATGTAAAACACACACTGCGGTGATTATAATCCTCACCCTGGTGTAAAATAAAACACACACTGCGGTGATTATCATCGACACCCTGTGAAATGTAAAACTCACACTGCGGTGATTATAATCCTCACCCTGGTGTAATATAAAACACACACTGCGGTGATTATAATCCTCACCGTGGTAGAACATAAAACACACACTGCGGTGATTATAATCCTCACCCTGGTCTGATATAAAACACACACTGCGGCGATTATAATCCTCACCCTGGCGTAATGTAAAACACACACTGCGGTGATTATAATCCTCACCCTGGTCTGATATAAAACACACACTGCGGTGATTATACTCCTCACCCTAGTATAATATATATCACACACTGTGGTGATTATAATCCTCACCCGAGTGTAATATAAAACACACACTGCGGTGATTATAATCCTCACCCTGGTGTAATGTAAAACACACACTGCGGTGATTATAATCCTCACCCTGGTGTAAAATAAAACACACACTGCGGTGATTATCATCGACACTCTGTGAAATGTAAAACTCACACTGCGGTGATTATAATCCTCACCCTGGTGTAATATAAAACACACACTGCGGTGATTATAATCCTCACCCTGGTAGAACATAAAACACACACTGCGGTGATTATAATCCTCACCCTGGTCTGATATAAAACACACACTGCGGCGATTATAATCCTCACCCTGGCGTAATATAAAACACACACTGCGGTGATTATAATCCTCACCCTGGCGTAATATAAAACACACACTGCGGCGATTATAATCCTCACCCTGGCGTAATATAAAACACACACTGCGGCGATTATAATCCTCACCCTGGTGTAATATAAAACACATACTGCGGTGATTATAATCCTCACTCTGGTGTAATATAAAACAGACACTGCGGTGATTATAATCCTCACCCTGGTGTAATATAAAACACACACTGCGGTGATTATAATCCTCACCCTGGTAGAACATAAAACACACACTGCGGTGATTATAATCCTCGCCCTGGTCTGATATAAAACACACAATGCGGTGATTATAATCCTCACCCTGGTCTGATATAAAACACACACTGCGATGATTATAATCCTCACCATGGTGTCAAGTAAAACACACACTGCGGTGATTATAATCCTCACCCTGGTGTAATATAAAACACACACTGCGGTGATTATAATCCTCACCCTGGTCTGATATAAAACACACACTGCGGTGATTATAATCCTCACCCTGGCGTAATATAAAACACACACTGCGGCGATTATAATCCTCACCCTGGCGTAATATAAAACACACACTGCGGCGATTATAATCCTCACCCTGGTGTAATATAAAACACATACTGCGGTGATTATAATCCTCACTCTGGTGTAATATAAAACAGACACTGCGGTGATTATAATCCTCACCCTGGTGTAATATAAAACACACACTACGGTGACTATAATCCTCACCCTGGTGTAATATAAAACACATACTGCGGTGATTATTATCCTCACCCTGGAGTAATATAAAACACACACTGCGGTGATTATAATCCTCACCCTGGTGGAATGTAAAACACACACTGCGGTGATTATAATCCTCACCCTGGTGTAATATAAAACACACACTGCGGTGATTATAATCCTCACTCTGGTGTAATATAAAGCACACACTGTGGTGATTATAATCCTCACTCTGGTGTAGTATAAAACACACACTGCGGTGATTATAATCCTCACCCTGGAGTAATATAAAACACACACTGCGGTGATTATACTCCTCACCCTGGTGTAATATAAAACACACTGCGGTGATTATAATCCTCACCCTGGTGTAATATAAAACACACACTGCGGTGATTATAGTCCTCACCCTGGTGTAATATAAAACACACACTGCGGTGATTATAATCCTCACCCTGGAGTAATATAAAAGACACACTGCGGTGATTATAGTCCTCACCCTGGTGTAATATAAAACACACACTGCGGTGATTATAATCCTCACTCTGGTGTAATATAAAACACACACTGCGGTGATTATAATCCTCACCCTGATGTAATATAAAACACACACTGCGGTGACTATAATCTTCACCCTGGTGTAATATAAAACACACGCTGCGGTGATTATAATCCTCACTCTGGTGTAATATAAAACAGACACTGCGGTGATTATAATCCTCACCCTGGTGTAATATAAAACACACACTGCGGTGATTATAATCCTCACCCTGGTGTAATATAAAACACATACTGCGGTGATTATTATCCTCACCCTGGAGTAATATAAAACACACACTGCGGTGATTATAATCCTCACCCTGGTGTAATGTAAAACACACACTGCGGTGATTATAATCCTCACCCTGGTGTTATATAAAACACACACTGCGGTGATTATAATCCTCACTCTGGTGTAATATAAAACACACACTGCGGTGATTATAATCCTCACCCTGGTGTAATATAAAACACACACTGTGGTGATTATAATCCTCCCTCTGGTGTAATATAAAACACACACTGCGGTGATTATAATCCTCACTCTGGTGTAATATAAAACACACACTGCGGTGATTATAATCCTCACCCTCGTGTAATATAAAACACACACTGCGGTGATTATTATCCTCACCCTGGAGTAATATAAAACACACACTGCGGTGATTATAATCCTCACCCTGGTGTAATGTAAAACACACACTGCGGTGATTATAATCCTCACACTGGTGTAATATAAAACACACACTGCGGTGATTATAATCCTCACCCTAGTGTAATGTAAAACACGCACTGCGGTGATTATAATCCTCACCCTGGTGTAAGATAAAACACACACTGCGGTGATTATAATCCTCATCCTGGTGAAATGTAAAACACACACTGCGGTGATTATAATCCTCACCCTGGCGTAATATAAAACACACACTGCGGTGATTATAATCCTCAAACTGGTGTAATATAAAACACACATTGCGATGATTATAATCCTCACCCTGGTGTAATATAAAACTCACACTGCGGTGATTATAATCCTCACCCTGTGAAATGTAAAAAACACACTGCGGTGATTATAATCCTCTCCCTGGGGTAATGTAAAACGCACACTGCGGTGATTATAATCCTCACCCTGGTGTAATGTAAAACACACACTGCGGTGATTATAATCCTCACCCTGGTGTAAAATAAAACACACACTGCGGTGATTCTCATCGACACCCTGTGAAATGTAAAACTCACACTGCAGAGATTATAATCCTCACCCTGGTGTAATGTAAAACACACACTGTGGTGATTATAATCCTCACCCTAGTGTTAAAAATCACACACTGCAGTGATTATGATCCTCACCCTAGTGTAATATAAAACAAACTGCGGTGATTATAATCCTCACCCTGGTGTAATATAAAACACACATGCGGTGATTATAATCCTCACCCTGGTGGAACATAAAACACACACTGCGGTGATTATAATCCTCACCCTGGTCTGATATAAAACACACACTGCGGCGAGTATAATCCTCACCCTGGTGTAATGTAAAACACACACTGCGGTGATTATAATCCTCACCCTGGTGGAACATAAAACACACACTGCGGTGATTATAATCCTCACCCTGGTGGAACATAAAACACACACTGCGGTGATTATAATCCTCACCCTGGTCTGATATAAAACACACACTGCGGTGATTATAATCCTCACCCTGGTGTAATGTAAAACACACACTGCGGTGATTATAATCCTCACCCTGGTGTAATATAAAACACACTGCGGTGATTATAATCCTCACCCTGGTGTAATGTAAAACACACACTGCGGTGATTATAATCCTCACCCTGGTGTAATATAAAACACACTGCGGTGATTATAATCCTCACCCTGGTGTAATATAAAACACACACTGCGGTGATTATAGTCCTCACCCTGGTGTAATATAAAACACACACTGCGGTGATTATAATCCTCACCCTGGAGTAATATAAAAGACACACTGCGGTGATTATAGTCCTCACCCTGGTGTAATATAAAACACACACTGCGGTGATTATAATCCTCACTCTGGTGTAATATAAAACACACACTGCGGTGATTATATTCCTCACCCTGATGTAATATAAAACACACACTGCGGTGACTATAATCTTCACCCTGGTGTAATATAAAACACACGCTGCGGTGATTATAATCCTCACTCTGGTGTAATATAAAACAGACACTGCGGTGATTATAATCCTCACCCTGGTGTAATATAAAACACATACTGCGGTGATTATTATCCTCACCCTGGAGTAATGTAAAACACACACTGTGTTGATTATAATCCTCACCCTAGTGTTAAAAATCACACACTGCAGTGATTATGATCCTCACCCTAGTGTAATATAAAACACACTGCGGTGATTATAATCCTCACCCTGGTGTAATATAAAACACACATGCGGTGATTATAATCCTCGCCCTGGTGGAACATAAAACACACACTGCGGTGATTATAATCCTCACCCTGGTCTGATATAAAACACACACTGCGGCGATTATAATCCTCACTCTGGGGTAATATAAAACACACACTGCGGTGATTATAATCCTCACCCTGGTGTAATATAAAACACACACTGCGGTGATTATAATCATCACCTTGGTGTAGCATAAAACACCATCTGCGGTGATTATAAACCTCACCCTGGTGTAATCTAAAACACATACTGCGGTGATTATAATCCTCACCCTGGTGTAATGAAAAACACACACTGCGTTGATTATAATCCTCACCTTGGTGTAGCATAAAACACCATCTGCGGTGATTATAATCCTCACCTTGGTGTAGCATAAAACACCATCTGCGGTGATTATAATCCTCACCCTGTGAAATGTAAAAAACACACTGCGGTGATTATAATCCTCTCCCTGGGGTAATGTAAAACGCACACTGCGGTGATTATAATCCTCACCCTGGTGTGATGTAAAACACACACTGCGGTGATTATAATCCTCACCCTGGTGTAAAATAAAACACACACTACGGTGATTATCATCGACACCCTGTGAAATGTAAAACTCACACTGCAAAGATTATAATCCTCACCCTGGTGTAATGTAAAACACACACTGTGGTGATTATAATCCTCACCCTAGTGTAAAAAAATCACACACTGCAGTGATTATGATCCTCACCCTAGTGTAATATAAAACACACTGCGGTGATTATAATCCTCACCCTGGTGTAATATAAAACACACATGCGGTGATTATAATCCTCACCCTGGTAGAACATAAAACACACACTGCGGTGATTATAATCCTCACCCTGGTCTGATATAAAACACACACTGCGGCGATTATAATCCTCACCCTGGTGTAATGTAAAACACACACTGCGGCGATTATAATCCTCACCCTGGTGTAATGTAAAACACACACTGCGGTGATTATACTCCTCACCCTAGTATAATATGTATCACACACTGCGGAGATTATAATCCTCACCCGAGTGTAATATAAAATACACACTGCGGTGATTATAATCCTCAGGCTGGTGTAATATAAAACACACACTGCGGTGATTATAATCCTCACCCTGCTGTAATATAAAACACACACAGCGGTGATTATAATCTTCACCCTGCTGTAACATAAAACACACACTGCGATGATTATAATCCTCACCATGGTGTCATGTAAAACACACACTGCGGTGACTATAATCTTCACCCTGCTGTAACATAAAACACACACTGCGGTGATTATAATCCTCACCCTGGCGTAATATAAAACACACACTGCGGTGATTATAATCCTCATCCTGGTGAAATGTAAAACACATACTGCGGTGATTATTACCCTCACCCTGGAGTAATATAAAACACACACTGCGGTGATTATAATCCTCACCCTGGTGTAATATAAAACACACACTGCGGCGATTATAATCCTCACTCTGGGGTAATATAAAACACACACTGCGGTGATTATAATCCTCACCCTGGTGTAATATAAAACACACACTGCGGTGATTATAATCATCACCTTGGTGTAGCATAAAACACCATCTGCGGTGATTATAAACCTCACCCTGGTGTAATATAAAACACACACTGCGGTGATTGTAATCCTCACCCTGGTGTAATGAAAAACACACACTGCGTTGATTATAATCCTCACCTTGGTGTAGCATAAAACACCATCTGCGGTGATTATAATCCTCACCCTGGTGTAAAGTAAAACACACACTGCGGTGATTATAATCCTCACCCTGGTGTAATATAAAACTCACACTGCGGTGATTATAATCCTCACCCTGTGAAATGTAAAAAACACACTGCGGTGATTATAATCCTCACCCTGGTGTAATGTAAAACACACACTGCGGTGATTATAATCCTCACCCTGGTGTAAAATAAAACACACACTGCGGTGATTATCATCGACACCCTGTGAAATGTAAAACTCACACTGCCGAGATTATAATCCTCACCCTGGTGTAATATAAAACACACACTGTGGTGATTATAATCCTCACCCTAGTGTAAAAAAATCACATACGGCAGTGATTATGATCCTCACCCTAGTGTAATATAAATCACACACTGCAAAGATTATAATCCTCACCCTGGTGTAATGTAAAACACACACTGTGGTGATAATAATCCTCACCCTAGTGTAAAAAAATCACACACTGCAGTGATTATGATCCTCACCCTAGTGTAATATAAAACACACTGCGGTGATTATAATCCTCACCCTGGTGTAATATAAAACACACATGCGGTGATTATAATTCTCACCCTGGTAGAACATAAAACACACACTGCGGTGATTATAATCCTCACCCTGGTCTGATATAAAACACACACTGCGGGGATTATAATCCTTACCCTGGTGTAATGTAAAACACACACTGCGGGGATTACAATCCTCACCCTGGTGTAATGTAAAACACACACTGCGGTGATTATAATCCTCACCCTGCTGTAATATAAAACACACACTGTGGTGATTATAATCCTCACCCTAGTATAATATATATCACACACTGCGGAGATTATAATCCTCACCCGAGTGTAATATAAAACACACACTGCGGTGATTAGAATCCTCACCCTGGTGTAATATAAAACACACACTGCGGTGATTATAATCCTCACCCTGCTGTAATATAAAACACACACTGTGGTGAATATAATCTTCACCCTGCTGTAATATAAAACACACACTGCGGTGACTATAATCTTCACCCTGCTGTAACATAAAACACACACTGCGGTGATTATAATCCTCACTCTGGTGTAGTATAAAACACACACTGCGGTGATTATAGTCCTCACCCTGGTGTAATATAAAACACACACTGCGGTGATTATAATCCTCACTCTGGTGTAATATAAAGCACACACTGCGGTGATTATATTCCTCACCCTGGTGTAATATAAAACACACTGCGGTGATTATAATCCTCACCCTGGTGTAATATAAAACACACACTGCGGTGATTATAGTCCTCACCCTGGTGTAATATAAAACACACACTGCGGTGATTATAATCCTCACTCTGGTGTAGTATAAAACACACACTGCGGTGATTATATTCCTCACCCTGGTGTAATATAAAACACACTGCGGTGATTATAATCCTCACCCTGGTGTAATATAAAACACACACTGCGGTGATTATAGTCCTCACCCTGGTGTAATATAAAACAGACACTGCGGTGATTATAATCCTCACCCTGGAGTAATATAAAAGACACACTGCGGTGATTATAGTCCTCACCCTGGTGTAATATAAAACACACACTGCGGTGATTATAATCCTCACTCTGGTGTAATATAAAACACACACTGCGGTGATTATAATCCTCACCCTGGTGGAATATAAAACACACATGCGGTGATTATAATCCTCACCCTGGTGGAACATAAAACACACACTGCGGTGATTATAATCCTCACCCTGGTCTGATATAAAACACACGCTGCGGCGATTATAATCCTCACCCTGGTGTAATGTAAAACACACACTGCGGTGATTATAATCCTCACCCTGGTGTAATATAAAACACACACTGCGGCGATTATAATCCTCACTCTGGGGTAATATAAAACACACACTGCGGTGATTATAATCCTCACCCTGGTGTAATATAAAACACACACTGCGGTGATTATAATCATCACCTTGTTGTAGCATAAAACACCATCTGCGGTGATTATAAACCTCACCCTGGTGTAATATAAAACACACACTGCGGTGATTATAATCCTCACCCTGGTGTAATGAAAAACACACACTGCGTTGATTATAGTCCTCAACTTGGTGTAGCATAAAACACCATCTGCGGTAATTATAATCCTCACCCTGGTGTAATATAAAACACACACTGCGGTGTTTATAATCCTCACCCTGGTGCAATATAAAACTCACACTGCGGTGATTATAATCCTCACCCTGTGAAATGTAAAAAACACACTGCGGTGATTATAATCCTCTCCCTGGGGTAATGTAAAACGCACACTGCGGTGATTATAATCCTCACCCTGGTGTAATATAAAACTCACACTGCGGTGATTATAATCCTCACCCTGTGAAATGTAAAAAACACACTGCGTTGATTATAATCCTCACCCTGGTGTAATGTAAAACACACACTGCGGTGATTATAATCCTCACCCTGGTGTAATATAAAACTCACACTGCGGTGATTATAATCCTCACCCTGTGAAATGTAAAAAACACACTGCGTTGATTATAATCCTCACCCTGGTGTAATATAAAACACACACTGCGGTGATTATAATCCTCACCCTGGTGTAAAATAAAACACACACTGCGGTGATTATCATCGACACCCTGTGAAATGTAAAACTCACACTGCGGTGATTATAATCCTCACCCTGGTGTAATATAAAACACACACTGCGGTGATTATAATCCTCACTCTGGTGTAATATAAAACACACACTGCGGTGATTATAATCCTCACCCTCGTGTAATATAAAACACACACTGCGGTGATTATTATCCTCACCCTGGAGTAATATAAAACACACACTGCGGTGATTATAATCCTCACCCTGGTGTAATGTAAAACACACACTGCGGTGATTATAATCCTCACACTGGTGTAATATAAAACACACACTGCGGTGATTATAATCCTCACTCTGGTGTAATATAAAACACACACTGCGGTGATTATAATCCTCACCCCGGTGTAATGTAAAACACACACTGCGGTGATTATAATCCTCACTCTGGTGTAATATAAAGCACACACTGTGGTGATTATAATCCTCACTCTGGTGTAGTATAAAACACACACTGCGGTGATTATAATCCTCACCCTGGAGTAATATAAAACAGACACTGCGGTGATTATACTCCTCACCCTGGTGTAATATAAAACACACTGCGGTGATTATAATCCTCACCCTGGTGTAATATAAAACACACACTGCGGTGATTATAATCCTCACCCTGGTGTAATATAAAACACACACTGCGGTGATTATAATCCTCACCCTGGAGTAATATAAAAGACACACTGCGGTGATTATAGTCCTCACCCTGGTGTAATATAAAACACACACTGCGGTGATTATAATCCTCACTCTGGTGTAATATAAAACACACACTGCGGTGATTATAATCCTCACCCTGATGTAATATAAAACACACACTGCGGTGACTATAATCTTCACCCTGGTGTAATATAAAACACACGCTGCGGTGATTATAATCCTCACTCTGGTGTAATATAAAACAGACACTGCGGTGATTATAATCCTCACCCTGGTGTAATATAAAACACACACTGCGGTGATTATAATCCTCACCCTGTTGTAATATAAAACACATACTGCGGTGATTATTATCCTCACCCTGGAGTAATATAAAACACACACTGCGGTGATTATAATCCTCACCCTGGTGTAATATAAAACACACACTGCGGTGATTATAATCCTCACTCTGGTGTAATATAAAACACACACTGCGGTGATTATAATCCTCACCCTGGTGTAATATAAAACACACACTGTGGTGATTATAATCCTCCCTCTGGTGTAATATAAAACACACACTGCGGTGATTATAATCCTCACTCTGGTGTAATATAAAACACACACTGCGGTGATTATAATCCTCACCCTGGAGTAATATAAAACACACACTGCGGTGATTATTATCCTCACCCTGGAGTAATATAAAACACACACTGCAGTGATTATAATCCTCACCCTGGTGTAATGTAAAACACACACTGCGGTGATTATAATCCTCACACTGGTGTAATATAAAACACACACTGCGGTGATTATAATCCTCACTCTGGTGTAATATAAAACACACACTGCGGTGATTATAATCCTCACCCTGGTGTCATGTAAAACACACACTGCGGTGATTATAATCCTTATCCTGGTGTAATGAAAAACACACACTGTGTTGATTATAATCCTCACCTTGGTGTAGCATAAAACACACATTGCGGTGATTATAATCCTCACCCTGGTGTAATATAAAACACACACTGCGGTGATTATAATCCTCACCCTGGTGTAATGAAAAACACACACTGCGTTGATTATAATCCTCACTTTAGTGTAGCATACTACACACATTGCGGTGATTATAATCCTCACCCTGGTGAATTATAAAACACACACTGCGGTGATTATAATCCTCACCCTGGTGTAATATAAAACTCACACAGCGGTGATTATAATCCTCACACTGGTGTAATATAAAACACACACTGCGGTGATTATAATCCTCACCTTGGTGTAATATAAAACACACACTGCGTTGATTATAATCCTCACCTTGGTGTAATATAAAAAACACACTGCGTTGATTATAATCCTCACCCTGGTGTAATGTAAAACACACACCGGCGATTATAATCCTCACCCTGGCCTCGTATAAAATGCACACTGCGGTGATTATCATCGACACGCTGTGAAATGTAAAACTCACACTGCGGAGATTATAATCCTCACCCTGGTGTAATATAAAACACACACTGCGGTGATTATAATCCTCACCCTAGTGTAATATAAAACACACACTGCGGTGATTATAATCCTCACCCTGGTCTGATATAAAACACACACTGCGGCGATTATAATCCTCACCTTGGTGTCATGTAAAACACACACTGCGGTGATTATAATCCTCACCCTGGTGTAATATAAAACACACACTGCGGTGATTATAATCCTCACCTTGGTGTAAAATAAAACACACACTGCGGTGATTATCATCGACACACTGTGAAATGTAAAACTCACACTGCGGAGATTATAATCCTCACCCTGGTCTGATATAAAACACACACTGCGGCGATTATAATCCTCACCTTGGTGTCATGTAAAACACACACTGCGGTGATTATAATCCTCACCCTGGTGTAATATAAAACACACACTGCGGTGATTATAATCCTCACCCTGGTGTAATATAAAATTCACACTCCGGTGATTATAATCCTCACCCTGTGAAATGTAAAAAACACACTGCGGTGATTATAATCCTCTCCCTGGGGTAATGTAAAACGCACACTGCGGTGATTATAATCCTCAACCTGGTGTAATGTAAAACACACACCGGCGATTATAATCCTCACCCTGGCCTCGTATAAAATGCACACTGCGGTGATTATCATCGACACCCTGTGAAATGTAAAACTCACACTGCCGAGATTATAATCCTCACCCTGGTGTAATATAAAACACACACTGTGGTGATTATAATCCTCACCCTAGTGTAAAAAAATCACATACTGCAGTGATTATGATCCTCACCCTAGTGTAATATAAATCACACACTGCAGTGATTATAATCCTCACCCTGGTGTAATGAAAAACACACACTGCAGTGATTATAATCCTCACTCTGGTGTAATATAAAACACACATGCGGTGATTATAATCCTCACCCTGGTGGAACATAAAACACACACTGCGGTGATTATAATCCTCACCCTGGTCTGATATAAAACACACACTGCGGTGATTATAATCCTCACCCTCGTGTAATATAAAACACACACTGCGGTGATTATAATCCTCACGCTGGTGCAATGTAAAACACACACTGCGTTGATTATAATCCTCACCCTGGTGTAATGTAAAACACACACTGCGGTGATTATAATCCTCTCCCTGGGGTAATGTAAAACGCACACTGCGGTGATTATAATCCTCACCCTGGTGTAATATAAAACACACACTGTGGTGATTATAATCCTCACCCTGGTGTAATATAAAACACACACTGCGGTGATTATAATCCTCTCCCTGGGGTAATGTAAAACGCACACTGCGGTGATTATAATCCTCACCCTGGTGTAATGTAAAACACACACCGGCGATTATAATCCTCACCCTGGCCTCGTATAAAATGCACACTGCGGTGATTATCATCGACACCCTGTGAAATGTAAAACTCACACTGCCGAGATTATAATCCTCACCCTGGTGTCATATAAAACACACACTGTGGTGATTATAATCCTCACCCTAGTGTAACAAAATCACACACTGCAGTGATTATAATCCTCACCCTGGTCTGATATAAAACACACACTGCGGCGATTTTAATCCTCACCCAAGTGTAATATAAATCACACACTGCGGTGATTATAATCCTCACTTTGGTGTAACATAAAACACACACTGCGGTGATTATAATCCTCACCCTGGTGTAATGTAAACACACACTGCAGTGATTATAATCCTCACCCTGGTGTAATGTAAACACACATTGCAGTGATTATAATCCTCACCCTGGTGTAATGTAAACACACACTGCAGTGATTATAATCCTCACCTTGGTGTCATGTAAAACACACACTGCGTTGATTATAATCCTCACCCTGGTGTAATATAAAACACACACTGCGGTGATTATAATCCTCACCCTGGTCTGATATAAAACACACACTGCGGCGATTATAATCCTCACCCTGGTGTAATGTAAAATACACACTGCGGTGATTATAATCCTCACCCTAGTATAATATATATCACACACTGCGGAGATTATAATCCTCACCCGAGTGTAATATAAAATACACACTGCGGTGATTATAATCCTCACCGTGGTGTAATGTAAAACACACTCTGCAGTGATTATAATCCACACCCTGGTGTACTATAGAACACACACTGCGATGATTATAATCCTCACCCTGGTGTCATGTAAAACACACACTGCGGTGACTATAATCCTCACCCTGCTGTAATATAAAACACACACTGCGGTGATTATAATCCTCACTCTGGTGTAATATAAAACACACACTGCGGTTATTATAATCCTCACTCTGGTGTAATATAAAACACACACTGCGGTGATTATAATCCTCACCCTGGTGTAATATAAAACACACACTGCGGTGATTATAATCCTCACTCTGGTGTAATATAAAACACACACTGCGGTGATTATAATCCTCACCCTGGTGTAATATAAAACACACACTGCGGTGATTATAATCCTCACCCTGGTGTAATATATAACACACACTGCGGTGATTATTATCCTCACCCTGGAGTAATATAAAACACACACTGCGGTGATTATAATCCTCACGCTGGTGTAATGTAAAACACACACTGCGGTGATTATAATCCTCACCCTGGTGTAATATAAAACACACACTTCAGTGATTATAATCCTCACTCTGGTGTAATATAAAACACACACCGCGGTGATTATAATCCTCACCCTAGTGTAATGTAAAACACACACTGCAGTGATTATAATCCTCACCCTGGTGTAAGATAAAACACACACTGCGGTGATTTTAATCCTCACTCTGTTGGAAAATAAAACACACACTGCGGTGATTATAATCCTCATCCTGTGAAATGTAAAAAACACACTGCGGTGATTATAATCCTCTCCCTGGGGTAATGTAAAACACACACTGCGGTGATTATTATCCTTACCCTGGTGTAATACAAGACATACACTGCGGTGATTATAATCCTCACACTGGTTTAATATAAAACACACACTGCGGTGATTATAATCCTCACCCTGGTGTAATGAAAAACACACACTGCGTTGATTATAATCCTCACCTTAGTGTAGCATAAAACACACATTGTGGTGATTATAATCCTCACCCTGGTGTAATATAAAACTCACACTGCGGTGATTATAATCCTCACCCTGGTGTAATGAAAAACACACACTGCGTTGATTATAATCCTCACCTTAGTGTAGCATAAAACACACACTGCGGTGATTATAATCCTCAGCCTAGTGTAATATAAAACACACACTGTGGTGATTATAATCCTCACCCAAGTGTAATATAAATCACACACTGCGGTGATTATAATCCTCACTTTGGTGTAACATAAAACACACACTGCGGTGATTATAATCCTCACCCTGGTGTAAGGTAAACACACACTGCAGTGATTATAATCCTCACCTTGGTGTCATGTAAAACACACACTGCGGTGATTATAATCCTCACCCTGGTGTAATGAAAAACACACACTGCGGTGATTATAATCCTCACCTTGGTGTAGCATAAAACACACACTGCGGTGATTATAATCCTCACCCTGGTGTAATGAAAAACACACACTGCAGTGATTATAATCCTCACTCTGGTGTAATATAAAACACACACTGCGGTGATTATAATCCTCACCCTGGTGTAATATAAAACACACATGCGGTGATTATAATCCTCACTCTGGTGTAATGTAAAGCACACACTGTGGTGATTATAATCCTCACCCTGGGGTAATGTAAAACGCACACTGCTGTGATTATAATCCTCATCCTGGTGTAATGTAAAACCCACACCGGCGATTATAATCCTCACCCTGGCGTAGTATAAAATGCACACTGCGGTGATTATCATCGACACCCTGTGAAATGTAAAACTCACACTGCGGAGATTATAATCCTCACCCTGGTGTAATATAAAACACACACTGTGGTGATTAAAATCCTCACCCTAGTGTAAAAATATCACACACTGCAGTGATTATGATCCTCACCCTAGTGTAATATAAATCACACACTGCGGTGATTATAATCCTCACTCTGGTGTAATATAAAACACACACTGCGGTGATTATAATCCTCACCCTGGTGTAATATAAAACACACACTGCGGTGATTATAATCCTCACCCTGGTGGAATATAAAACACACACTGCGGTGATTATAATCCTCACCCTGGTGGAACATAAAACACACACTGCGGTGATTATAATCCTCACCCTGGTCTGATATAAAACACACACTGCGGCGATTATAATCCTCACCCTGGTGTAATGTAAAGTACACAATGCGGTGATTATAATCCTCACCCTGGTGGAACATAAAACACACAATGCGGTGATTATAATCCTCACCCTGGTGGAACATAAAATACACAATGCGGTGATTATAATCCTCACCCTGGTGGAACATAAAACACACACTGCGGTGATTATAATCCTCACCCTGGTCTGATATAAAACACACACTGCGGTGATTATAATCTTCACCCTGCTGTAATATTCAACACACACTGCGGTGATTATAATCCTCACTCTGGTGTAATATAAAGCACACACTGTGGTGATTATAATCCTCACTCTGGTGTAATATAAAACACACACAGCGATGATTATAATCCTCACCGTGGTGTAATATAAAACACACACTGCGGTGATTATAATCCGCACTCTGGTGTAATATAAAACACACACTGCGGTGATTATAATCCTCACCCTGGTGTAATATAAAACACACACTGCGGTGATTATAATCCTCACTCGGGTGTAATATAAAACACACACTGCGGTGATTATAATCCTCACTCTGGTGTAATATAAAAAACACACAGCGGTGATTATAATCCTCACCCTGGTGTAATATAAAACACACACTGCGGTGATTATAATCCTCACCCTGGTGTAATATAAAACACACACTGCGGTGATTATAATCCTCACCCTGGTGCAATATAAAACACACACTGCGGTGATTATAATCCTCACCCTGGTGTAATATAAAACACACACTGCGGTGATTATTATCCTCACCCTGGAGTAATATAAAACACACACTGCGGTGATTATAATCCTCACCCTGGTGTAATGTAAAACACACACTGCGGTGATTATAATCCTCACCCTGGTGTAATATAAAACTCACACTGCAGTGATTATAATCCTCACTCTGGTGTAATATAAAACACACACTGCGGTGATTATAATCCTCACCCTAGTGTAATGTAAAACACACACTGCAGTGATTATAATCCTCACCCTGGTGTAAGATAAAACACACACTGCGGTGATTTTAATCCTCACTCTATTGGAAAATAAAACACACACTGCGGTGATTATAATCCTCATCCTGTGAAATGTAAAACACACACTGCGGTGATTTTAATCCTCACTCTATTGGAAAATAAAACACACACTGCGGTGATTATAATCCTCTCCCTGGGGTAATGTAAAACACACACTGCGGTGATTATTATCCTTACCCTGGTGTAATACAAGACATACACTGCGGTGATTATAATCCTCACACTGGTTTAATACAAAACACACACTGCGGTGATTATAATCCTCAACCTGGTGTAATGAAAAACACACACTGCGTTGATTATAATCCTCACCTTAGTGTAGCATAAAACACACATTGCGGTGATTATAATCCTCACCCTGGTGTAATATAAAACTCACACTGCGGTGATTATAATCCTCACCCTGTGAAATGTAAAAAACACACTGCGGTGATTATAATCCTCAGCCTAGTGTAATATAAAACACACACTGCGGTGATTATAATCCTCACCCAAGTGTAATATAAATCACACACTGCGGTGATTATAATCCTCACCCTGGTGTAATGAAAAACACACACTGCGGTGATTATAATCCTCACTTTGGTGTAACATAAAACACACACTGCGGTGATTATAATCCTCACCCTGGTGTAATATAAAACACACACTGCGGTGATTATAATCCTCACCTTGGTGTAGCATAAAACACCATCTGCGGTGATTATAATCCTCACCCTGGTGTAATATAAAATCCACACTGCGGTGATTATAATCCTCACCCTGTGAAATGTAAAAAACACACTGCGGTGATTATAATCCTCTCCCTGGGGTAATGTAAAACGCACACTGCGGTGATGAAAATCCTCACCCTGGTGTAATGTAAAACACACACCGGCGATTATAATCCTCACCCTGGCCTCGTATAAAATGCACACTGCGGTGATTATCATCGACACCCTGTGAAATGTAAAACTCACACTGCGGAGATTATAATCCTCACCCTGGTGTAATATAAAACACACACTGCGGTGATTATAATCCTCACCCTAGTGTAATATAAAACACACACTGCGGTGATTATAATCCTCACCCTGGTCTGATACAAAACACACACTGCGGCGATTATAATCCTCACCTTGGTGTCATGTAAAACACACACTGCGGTGATTATAATCCTCACCCTGGTGTAATATAAAACACACACAGCGGTGATTATAATCCTCACCCTGGTGTAATATAAAACACACACTGCGGTGATTATAATCCTCACCCTAGTGTAATATAAAACACACACTGCGGTGATTATAATCCTCACCCTGGTCTGATACAAAACACACACTGCGGCGATTATAATCCTCACCTTGGTGTCATGTAAAACACACACTGCGGTGATTATTATCCTCACCCTGGTGTAATGAAAAACACACACTGCGGTGATTATAATCCTCACCCTGGTGTAATATAAAACACACACTGCGGTGATTATAATCCTCACCCTGGCCTAGTATAAAATGCACACTGCGGTGATTATCATCGACACCCAGTGAAATGTAAAACTCACACTGCGGAGATTATAATCCTCAACCTGGTCTGATATAAAACACACACTGCGGCGATTATAATCCTCACCTTGGTGTCATGTAAAACACACACTGCGGTGATTATAATCCTTACCCTGGTGTAATGAAAAACACACACTGCATTGATTATAATCCTCACCCTGGTGTAATGTAAAACACACACTGCGGTGATTATAATCCTCTCCCTGGGGTAATGTAAAACGCACACTGCGGTGATTATAATCCTCACCCTGGTGTAATATAAAACACACACTGTGGTGACTATAATCCTCACCCTGGTGTAATATAAAACACACACTGCGGTGATTATAATCCTCTCCCTGGGGTAATGTAAAACGCACACTGCGGTGATTATAATCCTCACCCTGGTGTAATGTAAAACACACACCGGCGATTATAATCCTCACCCTGGCGTAGTATAAAACACACACTGCGGTGATTATAATCCTCACCCTGGTGTAATATAAAACACACACTGCGGAGATTATAATCCTCACCCTGGTGTCATATAAAACACACACTGTGGTGATTATAATCCTCACCCTAGTGTAACAAAATCACACACTGCAGTGATTATAATCCTCACCCTGGTCTGATATAAAACACACACTGCGGCGATTATAATCCTCACCTTGGTGTCATGTAAAACACACACTGCGGTGATTATAATCCTTACGCTGGTGTAATGAAAATCACACACTGCGTTGATTATAATCCTCACCCTGGTGTAATATAAAACACACACTGCGGTGATTATAATCCTCACCCAGGTGTAATATAAATCACACACTGCGGTGATTATAATCCTCACTTTGGTGTAACATAAAACACACACTGCGGTGATTATAATCCTCACCCTGGTGTAATGTAAACACACACTGCAGTGATTATAATCCTCACCTTGGTGTAGCATAAAACACACACTGCGGTGATTATAATCCTCACCCTGGTGTAATGAAAAACACACACTGCAGTGATTATAATCCTCACTCTGGTGTAATATAAAACACACACTGCGGTGATTATAATCCTCACCCTGGTGTAATATAAAACACACATGCGGTGATTATAATCCTCACTCTGGTGTAATGTAAAACACACACTGTGGTGATTATAATCCTCACCCTGGTGTAATGAAAAACACACACTGCGGTGATTATAATCCTCACCCTGGTGTAATATAAAACACACACTGCGGTGATTATAATCCTCACCCTGGTGTAATATAAAACTCACACTGCGGTGATTATAATACTCACCCTGTGAAATGTAAAAAACACACTGCGGTGATTATAATCCTCTCCCTGGGGTAATGTAAAACGCACACTGCGGTGATTATAATCCTCATCCTGGTGTAATGTAAAACACACACCGGCGATTATAATCCTCACCCTGGCGTAGTATAAAATGCACACTGCGGTGATTATCATCGACAACCTGTGAAATGTAAAACTCACACTGCGGAGAGTATAATCCTCACCCTGGTGTAATATAAAACACACACTGTGGTGATTAAAATCCTCACCCTAGTGTAAAAATATCACACAGTGCAGTGATTATGATCCTCACCCTAGTGTAATATAAATCACACACTGCAGTGATTATAATCCTCACCCTGGTGTAATGAAAAACACACACTGCAGTGATTATAATCCTCACTCTGGTGTAATATAAAACACACACTGCGGTGATTATAATCCTCACCCTGGTGTAATATAAAACACACACTGCGGTGATTATAATCCTCTCCCTGGGGTAATGTAAAACACACACTGCGGTGATTATTATCCTTACCCTGGTGTAATACAAGACATACACTGCGGTGATTATAATCCTCACACTGGTTTAATATAAAACACACACTGCGGTGATTATAATCCTCACCCTGGTGTAATGAAAAACACACACTGCGTTGATTATAATCCTCACCTTAGTGTAGCATAAAACACACATTGCGGTGATTATAATCCTCACCCTGGTGTAATATAAAACTCACACTGCGGTGATTATAATCCTCACCCTGGTGTAATGAAAAACACACACTGCGTTGATTATAATCCTCACCTTAGTGTAGCATAAAACACACACTGCGGTGATTATAATCCTCAGCCTAGTGTAATATAAAACACACACTGTGGTGATTATAATCCTCACCCAAGTGTAATATAAATCACACACTGCGGTGATTATAATCCTCACTTTGGTGTAACATAAAACACACACTGCGGTGATTATAATCCTCACCCTGGTGTAAGGTAAACACACACTGCGGTGATTATAATCCTCACCTTGGTGTCATGTAAAACACACACTGCGGTGATTATAATCCTCACCCTGGTGTAATGAAAAACACACACTGCGGTGATTATAATCCTCACCTTGGTGTAGCATAAAACACACACTGCGGTGATTATAATCCTCACCCTGGTGTAATGAAAAACACACACTGCAGTGATTATAATCCTCACTCTGGTGTAATATAAAACACACACTGCGGTGATTATAATCCTCACCCTGGTGTAATATAAAACACACATGCGGTGATTATAATCCTCACTCTGGTGTAATGTAAAACACACACTGTGGTGATTATAATCCTCACCCTGGTGTAATTAAAAACACACACTGCGGTGATTATAATCCTCACCCTGGTGTAATATAAAACACACACTGCGGTGATTATAATCCTCACCCTGGTGTAATATAAAACTCACACTGCGGTGATTATAATACTCACCCTGTGAAATGTAAAAAACACACTGCGGTGATTATAATCCTCTCCCTGGGGTAATGTAAAACGCACACTGCTGTGATTATAATCCTCATCCTGGTGTAATGTAAAACCCACACCGGCGATTATAATCCTCACCCTGGCGTAGTATAAAATGCACACTGCGGTGATTATCATCGACACCCTGTGAAATGTAAAACTCACACTGCGGAGATTATAATCCTCACCCTGGTGTAATATAAAACACACACTGTGGTGATTAAAATCCTCACCCTAGTGTAAAAATATCACACACTGCAGTGATTATGATCCTCACCCTAGTGTAATATAAATCACACACTGCGGTGATTATAATCCTCACTCTGGTGTAATATAAAACACACACTGCGGTGATTATAATCCTCACCCTGGTGTAATATAAAACACACACTGCGGTGATTATAATCCTCACCCTGGTGGAACATAAAACACACACTGCGGTGATTATAATCCTCACCCTGGTCTGATATAAAACACACACTGCGGCGATTATAATCCTCACCCTGGTGTAATGTAAAGTACACAATGCGGTGATTATAATCCTCACCCTGGTGGAACATAAAACACACAATGCGGTGATTATAATCCTCACCCTGGTGGAACATAAAATACACAATGCGGTGATTATAATCCTCACCCTGGTGGAACATAAAACACACACTGCGGTGATTATAATCCTCACCCTGGTCTGATATAAAACACACACTGCGATGATTATAATCCTCACCATGGTGTCATGTAAAACACACACTGCGGTGATTATAATCTTCACCCTGCTGTAATATTCAACACACACTGCGGTGATTATAATCCTCACTCTGGTGTAATATAAAGCACACACTGTGGTGATTATAATCCTCACTCTGGTGTAATATAAAACACACACAGCGATGATTATAATCCGCACTCTGGTGTAATATAAAACACACACTGCGGTGATTATAATCCTCACCCTGGTGTAATATAAAACACACACTGCGGTGATTATAATCCGCACTCTGGTGTAATATAAAACACACACTGCGGTGATTATAATCCTCACCCTGGTGTAATATAAAACACACACTGCGGTGATTATAATCCTCACTCGGGTGTAATATAAAACACACACTGCGGTGATTATAATCCTCACTCTGGTGTAATATAAAAAACACACAGCGGTGATTATAATCCTCACCCTGGTGCAATATAAAACACACACTGCGGTGATTATAATCCTCACCCTGGTGTAATATAAAACACACACTGCGGTGATTATTATCCTCACCCTGGAGTAATATAAAACACACACTGCGGTGATTATAATCCTCACCCTGGTGTAATGTAAAACACACACTGCGGTGATTATAATCCTCACCCTGGTGTAATATAAAACTCACACTGCAGTGATTATAATCCTCACTCTGGTGTAATATAAAACACACACTGCGGTGATTATAATCCTCACCCTAGTGTAATGTAAAACACACACTGCAGTGATTATAATCCTCACCCTGGTGTAAGATAAAACACACACTGCGGTGATTTTAATCCTCACTCTATTGGAAAATAAAACACACACTGCGGTGATTATAATCCTCATCCTGTGAAATGTAAAACACACACTGCGGTGATTTTAATCCTCACTCTATTGGAAAATAAAACACACACTGCGGTGATTATAATCCTCTCCCTGGGGTAATGTAAAACACACACTGCGGTGATTATTATCCTTACCCTGGTGTAATACAAGACATACACTGCGGTGATTATAATCCTCACACTGGTTTAATACAAAACACACACTGCGGTGATTATAATCCTCAACCTGGTGTAATGAAAAACACACACTGCGTTGATTATAATCCTCACCTTAGTGTAGCATAAAACACACATTGCGGTGATTATAATCCTCACCCTGGTGTAATATAAAACTCACACTGCGGTGATTATAATCCTCACCCTGTGAAATGTAAAAAACACACTGCGGTGATTATAATCCTCAGCCTAGTGTAATATAAAACACACACTGCGGTGATTATAATCCTCACCCAAGTGTAATATAAATCACACACTGCGGTGATTATAATCCTCACCCTGGTGTAATGAAAAACACACACTGCGGTGATTATAATCCTCACTTTGGTGTAACATAAAACACACACTGCGGTGATTATAATCCTCACCCTGGTGTAATATAAAACACACACTGCGGTGATTATAATCCTCACCTTGGTGTAGCATAAAACACCATCTGCGGTGATTATAATCCTCACCCTGGTGTAATATAAAATCCACACTGCGGTGATTATAATCCTCACCCTGTGAAATGTAAAAAACACACTGCGGTGATTATAATCCTCTCCCTGGGGTAATGTAAAACGCACACTGCGGTGATGAAAATCCTCACCCTGGTGTAATGTAAAACACACACCGGCGATTATAATCCTCACCCTGGCCTCGTATAAAATGCACACTGCGGTGATTATCATCGACACCCTGTGAAATGTAAAACTCACACTGCGGAGATTATAATCCTTACCCTGGTGTAATATAAAACACACACTGCGGTGATTATAATCCTCACCCTAGTGTAATATAAAACACACACTGCGTTGATTATAATCCTCACCCTGGTCTGATACAAAACACACACTGCGGCGATTATAATCCTCACCTTGGTGTCATGTAAAACACACACTGCGGTGATTATAATCCTCACCCTGGTGTAATATAAAACACACACTGCGGTGATTATAATCCTCACCCTGGTGTAATATAAAACACACACTGCGGTGATTATAATCCTCACCCTAGTGTAATATAAAACACACACTGCGGTGATTATAATCCTCACCCTGGTCTGATACAAAACACACACTGCGGCGATTATAATCCTCACCTTGGTGTCATGTAAAACACACACTGCGGTGATTATTATCCTCACCCTGGTGTAATGAAAAACACACACTGCGGTGATTATAATCCTCACCCTGGTGTAATATAAAACACACACTGCGGTGATTATAATCCTCACCCTGGCCTAGTATAAAATGCACACTGCGGTGATTATCATCGACACCCAGTGAAATGTAAAACTCACACTGCGGAGATTATAATCCTCAACCTGGTCTGATATAAAACACACACTGCGGCGATTATAATTCTCACCTTGGTGTCATGTAAAACACACACTGCGGTGATTATAATCCTTACCCTGGTGTAATGAAAAACACACACTGCGTTGATTATAATCCTCACCCTGGTGTAATGTAAAACACACACTGCGGTGATTATAATCCTCTCCCTGGGGTAATGTAAAACGCACACTGCGGTGATTATAATCCTCACCCTGGTGTAATATAAAACACACACTGTGGTGATTATAATCCTCACCCTGGTGTAATATAAAACACACACTGCGGTGATTATAATCCTCTCCCTGGGGTAATGTAAAACGCACACTGCGGTGATTATAATCCTCACCCTGGTGTAATGTAAAACACACACCGGCGATTATAATCCTCACCCTGGCGTAGTATAAAATGCACACTGCGGTGATTATCATCGACACCCTGTGAAATGTAAAACTCACACTGCGGAGATTATAATCCTCACCCTGGTGTCATATAAAACACACACTGTGGTGATTATAATCCTCACCCTAGTGTAACAAAATCACACACTGCAGTGATTATAATCCTCACCCTGGTCTGATATAAAACACACACTGCGGCGATTATAATCCTCACCTTGGTGTCATGTAAAACACACACTGCGGTGATTATAATCCTTACGCTGGTGTAATGAAAATCACACACTGCGTTGATTATAATCCTCACCCTGGTGTAATATAAAACACACACTGCGGTGATTATAATCCTCACCCAAGTGTAATATAAATCACACACTGCGGTGATTATAATCCTCACTTTGGTGTAACATAAAACACACACTGCGGTGATTATAATCCTCACCCTGGTGTAATGTAAACACACACTGCAGTGATTATAATCCTCACCTTGGTGTAGCATAAAACACACACTGCGGTGATTATAATCCTCACCCTGGTGTAATGAAAAACACACACTGCAGTGATTATAATCCTCACTCTGGTGTAATATAAAACACACACTGCGGTGATTATAATCCTCACCCTGGTGTAATATAAAACACACATGCGGTGATTATAATCCTCACTCTGGTGTAATGTAAAACACACACTGTGGTGATTATAATCCTCACCCTGGTGTAATGAAAAACACACACTGCGGTGATTATAATCCTCACCCTGGTGTAATATAAAACACACACTGCGGTGATTATAATCCTCACCCTGGTGTAATATAAAACTCACACTGCGGTGATTATAATACTCACCCTGTGAAATGTAAAAAACACACTGCGGTGATTATAATCCTCTCCCTGGGGTAATGTAAAACGCACACTGCGGTGATTATAATCCTCATCCTGGTGTAATGTAAAACACACACCGGCGATTATAATCCTCACCCTGGCGTAGTATAAAATGCACACTGCGGTGATTATCATCGACAACCTGTGAAATGTAAAACTCACACTGCGGAGAGTATAATCCTCACCCTGGTGTAATATAAAACACACACTGTGGTGATTAAAATCCTCACCCTAGTGTAAAAATATCACACAGTGCAGTGATTATGATCCTCACCCTAGTGTAATATAAATCACACACTGCAGTGATTATAATCCTCACCCTGGTGTAATGAAAAACACACACTGCAGTGATTATAATCCTCACTCTGGTGTAATATAAAACACACACTGCGGTGATTATAATCCTCACCCTGGTGTAATATAAAACACACACTGCGGTGATTATAATCCTCACTCTGGTGTAATATAAAACACACACTGCGGTGATTATAATCCTCACCCTGGTGTAATATAAAACACACATGCGGTGATTATAATCCTCACCCTGGTGGAACATAAAACACACACTGCGGTGATTATAATCCTCACCCTGGTGTAATATAAAACACACATGCGGTGATTATAATCCTTACCCTGGTGGAACATAAAACACACACTGCGGTGATTATAATCCTCACCCTGGTCTGATATAAAACACACACTGCGGCGATTATAATCCTCACCCTGGTGTAATGTAAAATACACAATGCGGTGATTATAATCCTCACCCTGGTGGAACATAAAACACACACTGCGGTGATTATAATCCTCACCCTGGTGGAACATAAAACACACACTGCGGTGATTATAATCCTCACCCTGGTCTGATATAAAACACACACTGCGATGATTATAATCCTCACCATGGTGTCATGTAAAACACACACTGCGGTGATTATAATCTTCACCCTGCTGTAATATAAAACACACACTGCGGTGATTATAATCCTCACTCTGGTGTAATATAAAGCACACGCTGTGGTGATTATAATCCTCACTCTGGTGTAATATAAAACACACACAGCGATGATTATAATCCTCACCCTGGTGTAATATAAAACACACACTGCGGTGATTATAATCCTCACTCTGGTGTAATATAAAACACACACTGCGGTGATTATAATCCTCACCCTGGTGTAATATAAAACACACACTGCGGTGATTATAATCCTCACTCGGGTGTAATATAAAACACACACTGCGGTGATTATAATCCTCACTCTGGTGTAATATAAAAAACACACAGCGGTGATTATAATCCTCACTCTGGTGCAATATAAAACACACACTGCGGTGATTATAATCCTCACTCGGGTGTAATATAAAACACACACTGCGGTGATTATAATGCTCACTCTGGTGTAATATAAAAAACACACAGCGGTGATTATAATCCTCACCCTGGTGCAATATAAAACACACACTGCGGTGATTATAATCCTCACCCTGGTGTAATATAAAACACACACTGCGGTAATTATTATCCTCACCCTGGAGTAATATAAAACACACACTGCAGTGATTATAATCCTCACTCTGGTGTAATATGAAACACACACTGCGGTGATTATAATCCTCACCCTAGTGGAATGTAAAACACACACTGCAGTGATTATAATCCTCACCCTGGTGTAAGATAAAACACACACTGCGGTGATTTTAATCCTCACTCTATTGGAAAATAAAACACACACTGCGGTGATTATAATCCTCATCCTGTGAAATGTAAAACACACACTGCGGTGATTTTAATCCTCACTCTATTGGAAAATAAAACACACACTGCGGTAATTATAATCCTCTCCCTGGGGTAATGTAAAACACACACTGCGGTGATTATTATCCTTACCCTGGTGTAAGACAAGACATACACTGCGGTGATTATAATCCTCACACTGGTTTAATATAAAACACACACTGCGGTGATTATAATCCTCAACCTGGTGTAATGAAAAACACACACTGCGTTGATTATAATCCTCACCTTAGTGTAGCATAAAACACACATTGCGGTGATTATAATCCTCACCCTGGTGTAATATAAAACTCACACTGCGGTGATTATAATCCTCACCCTGTGAAATGTAAAAAACACACTGCGGTGATTATAATCCTCAGCCTAGTGTAATATAAAACACACACTGCGGTGATTATAATCCTCACCCAAGTGTAATATAAATCACACACTAGGTGATTATAATCCTCACCCTGGTGTAATGAAAAACACACTGCGGTGATTATAATCCTCACTTTGGTGTAACATAAAACACACACTGCGGTGATTATAATCCTCACTTTGGTGTAACATAAAACACACACTGCGGTGATTATAATCCTCAGCTTGGTGTAACATAAAACACACACTGCGGTGATTATAATCCTCACCCTGGTGTAATATAAAACACACACTGCGGTGATTATAATCCTCAACCTAGTGTAATATAAAACACACACTGCGGTGATTATACTCCTCACCCTGGTGTAATATAAAACACACACTGCGGTGATTATAATCCTCACCCTGGTGTAATATAAAACACACACTGCGGTGATTATAATCCTCAACCTAGTGTAATATAAAACACACACTGCGGTGATTATAATCCTCACCTTGGTGTAGCATAAAACACCATCTGCGTTGATTATAATCCTCACCCTGGTGCAATATAAAACACACACTGCGGTGATTATAATCCTCTCCCTGGGGTAATGTAAAACGCACACTGCGGTGATTATAATCCTCACCCTGGTGTAATGTAAAACACACACCGGCGATTATAATCCTCACCCTGGCCTCGTATAAAATGCACACTGCGGTGATTATCATCGACACCCTGTGAAATGTAAAACTCACACTGCAGAGATTATAATCCTCACCCTGGTGTAATATAAAACACACACTGCGGTGATTATAATCCTCACCCTGGTCTGATACAAAACACACACTGCGGCGATTATAATCCTCACCTTGGTGTCATGTAAAACACACACTGCGGTGATTATAATCCTCACGCTGGTGTAATGAAAAACACACACTGCGGTGATTATAATCCTCACCCTGGTGTAATATAAAACACACACTGCGGTGATTATAATCCTCACCCTGGCCTAGTATAAAATGCACACTGCGGTGATTATCATCGACACACTGTGAAATGTAAAACTCACACTGCGGAGATTATAATCCTCACCCTGGTCTGATATAAAACACACACTGCGGCGATTATAATCCTCACCTTGGTGTCATGTAAAACACACACTGCGGTGATTATAATCCTTACCCTGGTGTAATGAAAAACACACACTGCGTTGATTATAATCCTCACCCTGGTGGAATGTAAAACACACACTGCGGTGATTATAATCCTCTCCCTGGGGTAATGTAAAACGCACACTGCGGTGATTATAATCCTCACCCTGGTGTAATATAAAACACACACTGCGGTGATTATAATCCTCTCCCTGGGGTAATGTAAAACGCACACTGCGGTGATTATAATCCTCACCCTGGTGTAATGTAAAACACACACCGGCGATTATAATCCTCACCCTGGCGTAGTATAAAATGCACACTGCGGTGATTATCATCGACACCCTGTGAAATGTAAAACTCACACTGCGGAGATTATAATCCTCACCCTGGTGTCATATAAAACACACACTGTGGTGATTATAATCCTCACCCTAGTGTAACAAAATCACACACTGCAGTGATTATAATCCTCACCCTGGTCTGATATAAAACACACACTGCGGCGATTATAATCCTCACCTTGGTGTCATGTAAAACACACACTGCGGTGATTATAATCCTTACCCTGGTGTAATGAAAATCACACACTGCGTTGATTATAATCCTCACCTTGGTGGAGCATAAAACACACACTGCGGTGATTATAATCCTCACCCAAGTGTAATATAAATCACACACTGCGGTGATTATAATCCTCACTTTGGTGTAACATAAAACACACACTGCGGTGATTATAATCCTCACCCTGGTATTATGTAAACACACACTGCAGTGATTATAATCCTCACCCTGGTGTAATATAAAACACACACTGCGGTGATTATAATCCTCACCCTGGTCTGATACAAAACACACACTGCGGCGATTATAATCCTCACCTTGGTGTCATGTAAAACACACACTGCGGTGATTATAATCCTCACCCTGGTGTAATATAAAACACACACTGCGGTGATTATAATCCTCACCCTGGTGTAATATAAAACACACACTGCGGTGATTATAATCCTCACCCTAGTGTAATATAAAACACACACTGCGGTGATTATAATCCTCACCCTGGTCTGATACAAAACACACACTGCGGCGATTATAATCCTCACCTTGGTGTCATGTAAAACACACACTGCGGTGATTATTATCCTCACCCTGGTGTAATGAAAAACACACACTGCGGTGATTATAATCCTCACCCTGGTGTAATATAAAACACACACTGCGGTGATTATAATCCTCACCCTGGCCTAGTATAAAATGCACACTGCGGTGATTATCATCGACACCCAGTGAAATGTAAAACTCACACTGCGGAGATTATAATCCTCAACCTGGTCTGATATAAAACACACACTGCGGCGATTATAATCCTCACCTTGGTGTCATGTAAAACACACACTGCGGTGATTATAATCCTTACCCTGGTGTAATGAAAAACACACACTGCGTTGATTATAATCCTCACCCTGGTGTAATGTAAAACACACACTGCGGTGATTATAATCCTCTCCCTGGGGTAATGTAAAACGCACACTGCGGTGATTATAATCCTCACCCTGGTGTAATATAAAACACACACTGTGGTGATTATAATCCTCACCCTGGTGTAATATAAAACACACACTGCGGTGATTATAATCCTCTCCCTGGGGTAATGTAAAACGCACACTGCGGTGATTATAATCCTCACCCTGGTGTAATGTAAAACACACACCGGCGATTATAATCCTCACCCTGGCGTAGTATAAAATGCACACTGCGGTGATTATCATCGACACCCTGTGAAATGTAAAACTCACACTGCGGAGATTATAATCCTCACCCTGGTGTCATATAAAACACACACTGTGGTGATTATAATCCTCACCCTAGTGTAACAAAATCACACACTGCAGTGATTATAATCCTCACCCTGGTCTGATATAAAACACACCCTGCGGCGATTATAATCCTCACCTTGGTGTCATGTAAAACACACACTGCGGTGATTATAATCCTTACGCTGGTGTAATGAAAATCACACACTGCGTTGATTATAATCCTCACCCTGGTGTAATATAAAACACACACTGCGGTGATTATAATCCTCACCCAAGTGTAATATAAATCACACACTGCGGTGATTATAATCCTCACTTTGGTGTAACATAAAACACACACTGCGGTGATTATAATCCTCACCCTGGTGTAATGTAAACACACACTGCAGTGATTATAATCCTCACCTTGGTGTAGCATAAAACACACACTGCGGTGATTATAATCCTCACCCTGGTGTAATGAAAAACACACACTGCAGTGATTATAATCCTCACTCTGGTGTAATATAAAACACACACTGCGGTGATTATAATCCTCACCCTGGTGTAATATAAAACACACATGCGGTGATTATAATCCTCACTCTGGTGTAATGTAAAACACACACTGTGGTGATTATAATCCTCACCCTGGTGTAATGAAAAACACACACTGCGGTGATTATAATCCTCACCCTGGGGTAATGTAAAACGCACACTGCGGTGATTATAATCCTCATCCTGGTGTAATGTAAAACACACACCGGCGATTATAATCCTCACCCTGGCGTAGTATAAAATGCACACAGCGGTGATTATCATCGACAACCTGTGAAATGTAAAACTCACACTGCGGAGAGTATAATCCTCACCCTGGTGTAATATAAAACACACACTGTGGTGATTAAAATCCTCACCCTAGTGTAAAAATATCACACAGTGCAGTGATTATGATCCTCACCCTAGTGTAATATAAATCACACACTGCAGTGATTATAATCCTCACCCTGGTGTAATGAAAAACACACACTGCAGTGATTATAATCCTCACTCTGGTGTAATATAAAACACACACTGCGGTGATTATAATCCTCACCCTGGTGTAATATAAAACACACACTGCGGTGATTATAATCCTCACTCTGGTGTAATATAAAACACACACTGCGGTGATTATAATCCTCACCCTGGTGTAATATAAAACACACATGCGGTGATTATAATCCTCACCCTGGTGGAACATAAAACACACACTGCGGTGATTATAATCCTCACCCTGGTGTAATATAAAACACACATGCGGTGATTATAATCCTTACCCTGGTGGAACATAAAACACACACTGCGGTGATTATAATCCTCACCCTGGTCTGATATAAAACACACACTGCGGCGATTATAATCCTCACCCTGGTGTAATGTAAAATACACAATGCGGTGATTATAATCCTCACCCTGGTGGAACATAAAACACACACTGCGGTGATTATAATCCTCACCCTGGTCTGATATAAAACACACACTGCGATGATTATAATCCTCACCATGGTGTCATGTAAAACACACACTGCGGTGATTATAATCTTCACCCTGCTGTAATATAAAACACACACTGCGGTGATTATAATCCTCACTCTGGTGTAATATAAAGCACACACTGTGGTGATTATAATCCTCACTCTGGTGTAATATAAAACACACACAGCGATGATTATAATCCTCACCCTGGTGTAATATAAAACACACACTGCGGTGATTATAATCCTCACTCTGGTGTAATATAAAACACACACTGCGGTGATTATAATCCTCACCCTGGTGTAATATAAAACACACACTGCGGTGATTATAATCCTCACTCGGGTGTAATATAAAACACACACTGCGGTGATTATAATCCTCACTCTGGTGTAATATAAAAAACACACAGCGGTGATTATAATCCTCACTCTGGTGCAATATAAAACACACACTGCGGTGATTATAATCCTCACTCGGGTGTAATATAAAACACACACTGCGGTGATTATAATGCTCACTCTGGTGTAATATAAAAAACACACAGCGGTGATTATAATCCTCACCCTGGTGCAATATAAAACACACACTGCGGTGATTATAATCCTCACCCTGGTGTAATATAAAACACACACTGCGGTGATTATTATCCTCACCCTGGAGTAATATAAAACACACACTGCGGTGATTATAATCCTCACCCTGGTGTAATGTAAATCACACACTGCGGTGATTATAATCCTCACCCTGGTGTAATATAAAACTCACACTGCAGTGATTATAATCCTCACTCTGGTGTAATATGAAACACACACTGCGGTGATTATAATCCTCACCCTAGTGGAATGTAAAACACACACTGCAGTGATTATAATCCTCACCCTGGTGTAAGATAAAACACACACTGCGGTGATTTTAATCCTCACTCTATTGGAAAATAAAACACACACTGCGGTGATTATAATCCTCATCCTGTGAAATGTAAAACACACACTGCGGTGATTTTAATCCTCACTCTATTGGAAAATAAAACACACACTGCGGTAATTATAATCCTCTCCCTGGGGTAATGTAAAACACACACTGCGGTGATTGTTATCCTTACCCTGGTGTAAGACAAGACATACACTGCGGTGATTATAATCCTCACACTGGTTTAATATAAAACACACACTGCGGTGATTATAATCCTCAACCTGGTGTAATGAAAAACACACACTGCGTTGATTATAATCCTCACCTTAGTGTAGCATAAAACACACATTGCGGTGATTATAATCCTCACCCTGGTGTAATATAAAACTCACACTGCGGTGATTATAATCCTCACCCTGTGAAATGTAAAAAACACACTGCGGTGATTATAATCCTCAGCCTAGTGTAATATAAAACACACACTGCGGTGATTATAATCCTCACCCAAGTGTAATATAAATCACACACTGCGGTGATTATAATCCTCACCCTGGTGTAATGAAAAACACACTGCGGTGATTATAATCCTCACTTTGGTGTAACATAAAACACACACTGCGGTGATTATAATCCTCACTTTGGTGTAACATAAAACACACACTGCGGTGATTATAATCCTCAGCTTGGTGTAACATAAAACACACACTGCGGTGATTATAATCCTCACCCTGGTGTAATATAAAACACACACTGCGGTGATTATAATCCTCAACCTAGTGTAATATAAAACACACACTGCGGTGATTATAATCCTCACCCTGGTGTAATATAAAACACACACTGCGGTGATTATAATCCTCACCCTGGTGTAATATAAAACACACACTGCGGTGATTATAATCCTCAACCTAGTGTAATATAAAACACACACTGCGGTGATTATAATCCTCACCTTGGTGTAGCATAAAACACCATCTGCGTTGATTATAATCCTCACCCTGGTGTAATATAAAATCCACACTGCGGTGATTATAATCCTCACCCTGTGAAATGTAAAAAACACACTGCGGTGATTATAATCCTCTCCCTGGGGTAATGTAAAACGCACACTGCGGTGATTATAATCCTCACCCTGGTGTAATGTAAAACACACACCGGCGATTATAATCCTCACCCTGGCCTCGTATAAAATGCACACTGCGGTGATTATCATCGACACCCTGTGAAATGTAAAACTCACACTGCGGAGATTATAATCCTCACCCTGGTGTAATATAAAACACACACTGCGGTGATTATAATCCTCACCCTAGTGTAATATAAAACACACACTGCGGTGATTATAATCCTCACCCTGGTCTGATACAAAACACACACTGCGGTGATTATAATCCTCACTCGGGTGTAATATAAAACACACACTGCGGTGATTATATACCTCACCCTGGTGTAATATAAAACACACACTGCGGTGATTATAATCCTCACCCTGGCGTAGTATAAAATGCACACTGCGGTGATTATCATCGACACCCTGTGAAATGTAAAACTCACACTGCGGAGATTATAATCCTCACCCTGGTGTCATATAAAACACACACTGTGGTGATTATAACCCTCACCCTAGTGTAAAAAAATCACACACTGCAGTGATTATGATCCTCACCCTAGTGTAATATAAATCACACACTGCAGTGATTATAATCCTCACCCTGGTGTCATATAAAACACACACTGCAGTGATTATGATCCTCACCCTAGTGTAATTTAAATCACACACTGCAGTGATTATAATCCTCACCCTGGTGTCATATAAAACACACACTGCAGTGATTATGATCCTCACCCTAGTGTAATTTAAATCACACACTGCGGTGATTATAATCCTCACCCAAGTGTAATATAAATTACACACTGCGGTGATTATAATCCTCACCCTGGTGTAATGAAAAACACACACTGCAGTGATTATAATCCTCACTCTGGTGTAATATAAAACACACTGCGGTGATTATAATCCTCACCCTGGTGTAATATAAAACACACATGCGGTGATTATAATCCTCACACTGGTGGAACATAAAACACACACTGCGGTGATTATAATCCTCACCCTGGTCTGATATAAAACACACACTGCGGCGATTATAATCCTCACCCTGGTGTAATGTAAAACACACACTGCGGTGATTATACTCCTCACCCTGGTGTAATATAAAACACACACTGCGGTGATTATAATCCTCACCCTGGTCTGATATAAAACACACAATGCGGTGATTATAATCCTCACCCTAGTGGAACATAAATCACACACTGCGATGATTATAATCCTCACCATGGTGTCATGTAAAACACACACTGCGGTGACTATAATCTTCACCCTGCTGTAATATAAAACACACACTGCGGTGATTATAATCCTCACCCTGGTGTAATATAAAGCACACACTGTGGTGATTATAATCCTCACTCTGGTGTAACATAAAACACACACTGCGGTGATTATAATCCTCACTCTGGTGTAATATAAAACACACACTGCGGTGATTATAATCCTCACTCTGGTGTAATATAAAACACACACTGCGGTGATTATAATCCTCACCCTGGTGTAATATAAAACACACACTGCGGTGATTATAATCCTCACCCTGGTGTAATATAAAACACACACTGCGGTGATTATAATCCTCACCCTGGTGTAATATAAAACACACACTGCGGTGATTATTATCCTCACCCTGGAGTAATATAAAACACACACTGCGGTGATTATAATCCTCACTCTGGTGTAATATAAAACACACACTGCGGTGATTATAATCCTCACCCTGGTGTAATATAAAACACACACTGCGGTGATTATAATCCTCACCCTGGTGTAATATAAAACACACACCGCGGTGATTATAATCCTCACCCTGGTGTAATATAAAACACACACTGCAGTGATTATAATCCTCACCCTGGTGAAAGATAAAACACACACTGCGGTGATTATAATCCTCACCGTGGTGTACGATAAAACACACACTGCGGTGATTTTAATCCTCACTCTGTTGGAAAATAAAACACACACTGCGGTGATTATAATCCTCATCCTGGTTAAATGTAAAACACACACTGCGGTGATTATAATCCTCACCCTGGAGTTATATAAAACACACACTGCGGTGATTATAATCCTCAAACTGGTGTAATATAAAACACACACTGCGGTGATTATAATCATCAACCTGGTGTAATATAAAACACACACTGCGGTGATTATAATCCTCTCCCTGGGGTAATGTAAAACGCACACTGCGGTGATTATAATCCTCACCCTGGTGTAATGTAAAACACACACCGGCGATTATAATCCTCACCCTGGCGTAGTATAAAATGCACACTGCGGTGATTATCATCGACACCCTGTGAAATGTTAAAATCACACTGCGGAGATTATAATCCTCACCCTGGTGTCATATAAAACACAAACTGTGGTGATTATAATCCTCACCCTAGTGCAAAAAAATCACACACTGCAGTGATTATGATCCTCACCCTAGTGTAATATAAATCACACACTGCAGTGATTATAATCCTCACCCTGGTGTAATGAAAAACACACACTGCAGTGATTATAATCCTCACTCTGGTGTAATATAAAACACACTGCGGTGATTATAATCCTCACCCTGGTGTAATATAAAACACACATGCGGTGATTATAATCCTCACCCTGGTGGAACATAAAACACACACTGCGGTGATTATAATCCTCACCCTGGTCTGATATAAAACACACACTGCGGTGATTATAATCCTCACCCTGGTCTGATATAAAACACACACTGCGGCGATTATACTCCTCACCCTGGTCTGATATAAAACACACAATGCGGTGATTATAATCCTCACCCTAGTGGAACATAAAACACACACTGCGATGATTATAATCCTCACCATGGTGTCATGTAAAACACACACTGCGGTGACTATAATCTTCACCCTGCTGTAATATAAAACACACACTGCGGTGATTATAATCCTCACTCTGGTGTAATATAAAGCACACACTGTGGTGATTATAATCCTCACTCTGGTGTAACATAAAACACACACTGCGGTGATTATAATCCTCACTCTGGTGTAATATAAAACACACACTGCGGTGATTATAATCCTCACCCTGGTGTAATATAAAACACACACTGCGGTGATTATAATCCTCACCCTGGTGCAATATAAAACTCACACTGTGGTGATTACAATCCTCACTCTGGTGTAATATAAAACACACACTGCGGTGATTATAATCCTCACTCTAGTGTAATATAAAACACACACTGCGGTGATTATAATCCTGACCCTGGTGTAATATAAAACACACACTGCGGTGATTATAATCCTCACCCTGGTATAATATAAAACACACACTGCGGTGATTATTATCCTCACCCTGGAGTAATATAAAACACACACTGCGGTGATTATAATCCTCACCCTGGTGTAATGTAAAACACACACTGCGGTGATTATAATCCTCACCCTGGTGTAATATAAACCACACACTGCAGTGATTATAATCCTCACTCTGGTGTAATATAAAACACACACTGCGGTGATTATTATCCTCACCCTGGTGTAATGTAAAACACACACTGCGGTGATTATAATCCTCACCCTGGTGTAAGATAAAACACACACTGCGGTGATTATAATCCTCACCCTGGTGTACGATAAAACACACACTGCGGTGATTATAATCCTCACTCTGTTGGAAAATAAAACACGCACTGCGGTGATTATAATCCTCATCCTGGTTAAATGTAAAACACACACTGCGGTGATTATAATCCTCACCCTGGAGTTATATAAAACACACACTGCGGTGATTATAATCCAAAAACTGGTGTAATATAAAACACACACTGCGGTGATTATAATCATCAACCTGGTCTGATATAAAACACACACTGCGGGGATTATAATCCTCACCTTGGTGTCATTTAAAACACACACTGCGGTGATTATAATCCTCACTCTGGTGTAATATAAAACACACACTGCGGTGATTATAATCCTCACTTTGGTGTAACATAAAACACACACTGCGGTGATTATAATCCTCACCTTGGTGTCATGTAAAACACACACTGCGTTGATTATAATCCTCACCTTGGTGTAGCATAAAACACCATCTGCGGTGATTATAATCCTCACCCTGGTGTAATGTAAAACACACACCGGCGATTATAATCCTCACCCTGGCCTAGTATAAAATGCACACTGCGGTGATTATAATCCTCACTCTGGTGTAATATAAAACACACATTGCGGTGATTATAATCCTCACTTTGGTGTAACATAAAACACACACTGCGGTGATTATAATCCTCACCATGGTGTAATATAAAACACACACTGCGGTGATTATAATCCTCACCCTGGTGTAATGAAAAACACACACTGCGTTGATTATAATCCTCAATTTGGTGTAGCATAAAACACCATCTGCGGTGATTATAATCCTCACCCTGGTGTAATGTAAAACACACACCGGCGATTATAATCCTCACCCTGGCCTAGTATAAAATGCACACTGCGGTGATTATCATCGACACCCTGTGAAATGTAAAACTCACACTGCGGAGATTATAATCCTCACCCTGGTGTAATATAAAACACACACTGTGGTGATTATAATCCTCACCCTAGTGTAAAAAAATCACACACTGCAGTGATTATAATCATCACCCTAGTGTAATATAAATCACACACTGCAGTGAATATAATCCTCACCCTGGTGTAATATGAAAAACACACTGCGGTGAGTATAATCCTCACTCTGGTGTAATATAAAACACACTGCGGTGATTATAATCCTCACCCTGGTGGAACATAAAACACACACTGCGGTGATTATAATCCTCACCCTGGTGTAAAGTAAAACACACACTGCGGTGATTATAATCCTCGCCCTGGTGTAAAGTAAAACACACACTGCGGTGATTATACTCCTCACCCTGGTGGAACATAAAACACACAATGCGGTGATTATAATCCTCACCCTGGCGTAATGTAAAACACACACTGCAGTGATTATAATCCACACCCTGGTGTACTATAGAACACACACTGCGGTGATTATAATCCTCACCCTGGTGTAATATAAAACACACACTGCAGTGATTATAATCCTCACCCTGGAGTAACATAAAACACACACTGCGGTGAGTATAATCCTCACCCTGGTGTAATGTAAAACACACACTGCGGTGATTATAATCCTCACCCTGGTGTAATATAAAACACACACTGCGGTGATTATAATCCTCACCCTGGTGTAATATAAAACACACACTGCGGTGATTATTATCCTCACCCTGGAGTAATAGAAAACACACACTGCGGTGATTATAATCCTCACACTGGTGTAATGTAAAACACACACTGCGGTGATTATAATCCTCACACTGGTGTAATATAAACCACACACTGCAGTGATTATAATCCTCACTCTGGTGTAATATAAAACACACACTGCGGTGATTATAATCCTCACCCTGGTGTAATATAAAACACACACTGCGGTGATTATAATCCTCACCCTGGTGTAATATAAAACACACATGCGGTGATTATAATCCTCACCCTGGTGGAACATAAAACACACACTGCGGTGATTATAATCCTCACCCTGGTCTGATATAAAACACACACTGCGGTGATTATAATCCTCGCCCTGGTGTAAAGTAAAACACACACTGCGGTGATTATACTCCTCACCCTGGTGGAACATAAAACACACAATGCGGTGATTATAATCCTTACCCTGGCGTAATGTAAAACACACACTGCAGTGATTATAATCCACACCCTGGTGTTCTATAGAACACACACTGCGGTGATTATAATCCTCACCCTGGTGTAATATAAAACACACACTGCGGTGATTATAATCCTCACCCTGGTGTAATATAAAACACACACTGCGGTGATTATAATCCTCACCCTGGAGTAACATAAAACACACACTGCGGTGAGTATAATCCTCACCCTGGTGTAATGTAAAACACACACTGCGGTGATTATAATCCTCACCCTAGTGTAATATAAAACACACACTGCGGTGATTATAATCCTCACCCTGGTGTAATATAAAACACACACTGCGGTGATTATTATCCTCACCCTGGAGTAATATAAAACACACACTGCGGTGATTATAATCCTCACCCTGGTGTAACATAAACCACACACTGCGGTGATTATAATCCTCACCCTGGTGTAATGTAAAACACACACTGCGGTGATTATAATCCTCACCCTGGTGTAACATAAACCACACACTGCAGTGATTATAATCCTCACTCTGGTGTAATATAAAACACACACTGCGGTGATTATAATCCTCACCCTGGTGTAATATAAAACACACACTGCGGTGATTATAATCCTCACCCTGGTGTAATATAAAACACACACTGCGGTGATTATTATCCTCACCCTGGAATAATATAAAACACACACTGCGGTGATTATAATCCTCACCCTGGTGTAATATATAACACACACTGCGGTGATTATAATCCTCACCCTGGTGTAATGTAAAACACACACTGCGGTGATTATAATCCTCACCCTGGTGTAATATAAACCACACACTGCAGTGATTATAATCCTCAGTCTGGTGTAATATAAAACACACACTGCGATGATTATAATCCTCACACCAGTGCAATAAAAATCGCACACTGCGGAGATTATAATACTCACCCTGGTGTAAGATAAAACACACACTGTGGTGATAATAATCCTAACCCTGGTGAAATGAAAAAAACACACTGCGGTGATTATAATCATCACCCTGGTCTGATATAAAACACACACTACGGGGATTATAATCCTCACCTTGGTGTCATGTAAAACACACACTGCGGTGATTATAATCCTTACCCTGGTGTAATACAAGACATACACGGCGGTGATTATAATCCTCACCCTGGTGTAATATATAACACACACTGCGGTGATTATAATCCTCACCCTGGTGTAATGAAAAACACACACTGCGTTGATTATAATCCTCACCTTAGTGTAGCATAAAACACACATTGCGGTGATTATAATCCTCACCCTGGTGTAATATAAAACTCACACTGCGGTGATTATAATCCTCACCTTGTGAAATGTAAAAAACACACTGCGGTGATTATAATCCTCACCCTAGGGTAATGAAAAACACACACTGCGTTGATTATAATCCTCACCCTGGTGTAATATAAAACACACATTGCGGTGATTATAATCCTCACCCTGGTGTAATATAAAACTCACACTGCGGTGATTATAATCCTCACCCTGTGAAATGTAAAAAATACACTGCGGTGATTATAATCCTCAGCCTAGTGTAATATAAAACACACACTGCGGTGATTATAATCCTCACCCTGGTGTAATGAAAAACACAAACTGCGGTGATTATAATCCTCACTTTGGTGTAACATAAAACACACACTGCGGTGATTATAATCCTCACCCTGGTGTAATGTAAACACACACTACAGTGATTATAATCCTCACCTTGGTGTCATGTAAAACACACACTGCGGTGATTATAATCCTCACCCTGGTGTAATGTAAAACACACACTGCGGTGATTATAATCCTTACCCTGGTGTAATGAAAAACACACACTGTGTTGATTATAATCCTCACCTTGGTGTAGCAGAAAACACACATTGCGGTGATTATAATCCTCACCCTGGTGTAATATAAAACACACACTGCGGTGATTATAATCCTCTCCGTGGTGGAACATAAAACACACACTGCAGTGATTATAATCCTCACCCTGGTGGAACATAAAACACACAATGCGGTGATTATAATCCTCACCCTGGTGTAATGTAAAACACACACTGCAGTGATTATAATCCACACCCTGGTGTACTATAAAACACACACTGCGGTGATTATAATCCTCACTCTGGTGTAATGTAAAACACACACTGCGGTGACTATAATCTTCACCCTGGTGTAATATAAAACACACACTGCGGTGATTATAATCCTCACCCTGGTGTAATATAAAACACACACTGCGGTGATTATAATCCTCACCCTGGTGTAATATAAAACACACACTGCGGTGATTATAATCCTCACTCTGGTGTAATGTAAAACACACACTGCGGTGACTATAATCTTCACCCTGGTTTAATATAAAACACACACTGCGGTGATTATAATCCTCACACTGGTGTAATATAAAACACACACTGCGGTGATTATAATCCTCACCCTGGTGTAATATAAAACACACACTGCGGTGATTATTATCCTCACCCTGGAGTAATATAAAACACACACTGCGGTGATTATAATCCTCACCCTGGTGTAATGTAAAACACACACTGCGGTGATTATAATCCTCACCCTGGTGTAACATAAACCACACACTGCAGTGATTATAATCCTCACTCTGGTGTAATATAAAACACACACTGCGGTGATTATAATCCTCACCCTGGTGTAATATAAAACACACACTGCGGTGATTATAATCCTCACCCTGGTGTAATATAAAACACACACTGCGGTGATTATTATCCTCACCCTGGAATAATATAAAACACACACTGCGGTGATTATAATCCTCACCCTGGTGTAATATATAACACACACTGCGGTGATTATAATCCTCACCCTGGTGTAATGTAAAACACACACTGCGGTGATTATAATCCTCACCCTGGTGTAATATAAACCACACACTGCAGTGATTATAATCCTCAGTCTGGTGTAATATAAAACACACACTGCGATGATTATAATCCTCACACCAGTGCAATAAAAATCGCACACTGCGGAGATTATAATACTCACCCTGGTGTAAGATAAAACACACACTGTGGTGATAATAATCCTAACCCTGGTGAAATGAAAAAAACACACTGCGGTGATTATAATCATCACCCTGGTCTGATATAAAACACACACTACGGGGATTATAATCCTCACCTTGGTGTCATGTAAAACACACACTGCGGTGATTATAATCCTTACCCTGGTGTAATACAAGACATACACGGCGGTGATTATAATCCTCACCCTGGTGTAATATATAACACACACTGCGGTGATTATAATCCTCACCCTGGTGTAATGAAAAACACACACTGCGTTGATTATAATCCTCACCTTAGTGTAGCATAAAACACACATTGCGGTGATTATAATCCTCACCCTGGTGTAATATAAAACTCACACTGCGGTGATTATAATCCTCACCTTGTGAAATGTAAAAAACACACTGCGGTGATTATAATCCTCACCCTGGGGTAATGAAAAACACACACTGCGTTGATTATAATCCTCACCCTGGTGTAATATAAAACACACATTGCGGTGATTATAATCCTCACCCTGGTGTAATATAAAACTCACACTGCGGTGATTATAATCCTCACCCTGTGAAATGTAAAAAATACACTGCGGTGATTATAATCCTCAGCCTAGTGTAATATAAAACACACACTGCGGTGATTATAATCCTCACCCTGGTGTAATGAAAAACACAAACTGCGGTGATTATAATCCTCACTTTGGTGTAACATAAAACACACACTGCGGTGATTATAATCCTCACCCTGGTGTAATGTAAACACACACTACAGTGATTATAATCCTCACCTTGGTGTCATGTAAAACACACACTGCGGTGATTATAATCCTCACCCTGGTGTAATGTAAAACACACACTGCGGTGATTATAATCCTTACCCTGGTGTAATGAAAAACACACACTGTGTTGATTATAATCCTCACCTTGGTGTAGCAGAAAACACACATTGCGGTGATTATAATCCTCACCCTGGTGTAATATAAAACACACACTGCGGTGATTATAATCCTCTCCGTGGTGGAACATAAAACACACACTGCAGTGATTATAATCCTCACCCTGGTGGAACATAAAACACACAATGCGGTGATTATAATCCTCACCCTGGTGTAATGTAAAACACACACTGCAGTGATTATAATCCACACCCTGGTGTACTATAAAACACACACTGCGGTGATTATAATCCTCACTCTGGTGTAATGTAAAACACACACTGCGGTGACTATAATCTTCACCCTGGTGTAATATAAAACACACACTGCGGTGATTATAATCCTCACCCTGGTGTAATATAAAACACACACTGCGGTGATTATAATCCTCACCCTGGTGTAATATAAAACACACACTGCGGTGATTATAATCCTCACTCTGGTGTAATGTAAAACACACACTGCGGTGACTATAATCTTCACCCTGGTTTAATATAAAACACACACTGCGGTGATTATAATCCTCACACTGGTGTAATATAAAACACACACTGCGGTGATTATAATCCTCACCCTGGTGTAATATAAAACACACACTGCGGTGATTATAATCCTCACCCTGGTGTAATATAAAACACACACTGTGGTGATTATAATCCTCATTCTGGTGTAATATAAAGCACACACTGCGGTGATTATAATCCTCACTCTGGTGTAATATAAAACACACACTGCGGTGATTATTATCCTCACCCTGGTGTAATATAAAACACACACTGCGGTGATTGTAATCCTCACCCTGGAGTAATATAAAACACACACTGCGGTGATTATAATCCTCGCCCTGGTGTAATGTAAAACACATACTGCGGTGATTATAATCCTCACCCTGGTGTAATATAAAACACACACTGCGGTGATTATAATCCTCACTCTGGTGTAATATAAAACACACACTGCGGTGATTATAATCCTCACCCTGTGAAATATAAAACACACACTGCGGTGATTATAATCCTCACCCTGGTGTAATGTAAAATACACGCTGCGGTGAATATAATCCTAAAACTGGTGTAATATAAAACACACACAGCGATGATTATAATCCTCACCCCAGTGTAATAAAAATCACACATTGCGGAGATTATAATACTCACCCTGGTGTAAGATAAAACACATACTGTGGTGATAATAATCCAAACCCTGGTGAAATGTAAAAAACACAGTGCGGTGATTATAATCCTCACCCTGGTGTAATATAAAACACACACTGCGGTGATTATAATCCTCATCCTGGTGTAATATAAAACACACACTGCGGTGATTATAATCCTCACCCTGGAGTAATATAAAACACACACTGCGGTGAGTATAATCCTCACCCTGGTGTAATGTAAAACGCACACTGCGGTGATTATAATCCTCACCCTGGTGTAATATAAAACACACACTGCGGTGATTATAATCGTCACCCTGGAGAAATATAAAACACACACTGCGGTGAGTATAATCCTCACCCTGGTGTAATGTAAAACACACACTGCGGTGATTATAATCCTCACCCTGGTGTAATATAAAACACACACTGCGGTGATTATAATCGTCACTCTGGTGTAATATAAAACACACACTGCGGTGATTATAATCCTCACCCTAGTGGAATGTAAAACACACACTGCGGTGATTATAATCCTCATCCTGGTGAAATGTAAAACACACACTGCGATGATTATAATCCTCACCCCAGTGCAATAAAAATCGCACACTGCGGAGATTATAATCCTCACCCTGGTGTAAGATAAAACGCACACTGTGGTGATAATAATCCTAACCCTGGTGAAATGTGAAAAACACACTGCGGTGATTATAATCATCACCCTGGTCTGATATAAAACACACACTGCGGGGATTATAATCCTCACCTTGGTGTCATGTAAAACACACACTGCGGTGATTATAATCCTTACCCTGGTGTAATACAAGACATACACTGCGGTGATTATAATCCTCACCCTGGTGTAATATATAACACACACTGCGGTGATTATAATCCTCACCCTGGTGTAATGAAAAACACACACTGCGTTGATTATAATCCTCACCTTAGTGTAGCATAAAACACACATTGCGGTGATTATAATCCTCACCCTGGTGTAATATAAAACTCACACTGCGGTGATTATAATCCTCACCTTGTGAAATGTAAAAAACACACTGCGGTGATTATAATCCTCACCCTGGTGTAATGAAAAACACACACTGCTTTGATTATAATCCTCACCTTAGTGTAGCATAAAACACACACTGCGGTGATTAGTATCCTCACCCTGGTGTAATGTAAAACACACACTGCGGTGATTATAATCCTCACCCTGGTGTAATATAAACCACACACTGCAGTGATTATAATCCTCACTCTGGTGTCATATAAAACACACACTGCGGTGATTATAATCCTCACCCTGGTGTAATATAAAACACACACTGCGGTGATTATAATCCTCACCCTGGTGTAATATAAAACACACATGCGGTGATTATAATCCTCACCCTGGTGCAACATAAAACACACACTGCGGTGATTATAATCCTCACCCTGGTCTGATATAAAACACACACTGCGGTGATTATAATCCTCGCCCTGGTGTCAAGTAAAACACACACTGCGGTGATTATACTCCTCACCCTGGTGGAACATAAAACACACAATGCGGTGATTATAATCCTCACCCTGGCGTAATGTAAAACACACACTGCAGTGATTATAATCCACACCCTGGTGTTCTATAGAACACACACTGCGGTGATTATAATCCTCACCCTGGTGTAATATAAAACACACACTGCGGTGATTATAATCCTCACCCTGGTGTAATATAAAACACACACTGCGGTGATTATAATCCTCACCCTGGAGTAACATAAAACACACACTGCGGTGAGTATAATCCTCACCCTGGTGTAATGTAAAACACACACTGCGGTGATTATAATCCTCACTCTGGTGTAATATAAAACACACAGTGCGGTGATTATAATCCTCACCCTGGTGTAATATAAAACACACACTGCGGTGATTATTATCCTCACCCTGGAGTAATATAAAACACACACTGCGGTGATTATAATCCACACCCTGGTGTAATGTAAAACACACACTGCGGTGATTATAATCCTCACCCTGGTGTAATATAAACCACACACTGCAGTGATTATAATCCTCACCCTGGTGTAATGTAAAACACACACTGCGGTGATTATTATCCTCACCCTGGAGTAATATAAAACACACACTGCGGTGATTATAATCCTCACCCTGGTGTAATGTAAAACACACACTGCGGTGATTATAATCCTCACCCTGGTGTAATATAAACCACACACTGCAGTGATTATAATCCTCACTCTGGAGTAACATAAAACACACACTGCGGTGAGTATAATCCTCACCCTGGTGTAATGTAAAACACACACTGCGGTGATTATAATCCTCACCCTGGTGTAATATAAAACACACACTGCGGTGATTATAATCCTCACCCTGGTGTAATATAAAACACACACTGCGGTGATTATAATCCTCACCCTGGTGTAATATAAAACACACACTGCGGTGATTATTATCCTCACCCTGGAGTAATATAAAACACACACTGCGGTGATTATAATCCTCACCCTGGTGTAATGTAAAACACACACTGCGGTGATTATAATCCTCACCCTGGTGTAATATAAACCACACACTGCAGTGATTATAATCCTCACTCTGGAGTAACATAAAACACACACTGCGGTGAGTATAATCCTCACCCTGGTGTAATGTAAAACACACACTGCGGTGATTATAATCCTCACCCTGGTGTAATATAAAACACACACTGCGGTGATTATAATCCTCACTCTGGTGTAATATAAAACACACACTGCGATGATTATAATCCTCACACCAGTGCAATAAAAATCGCACACTGCGGAGATTATAATACTCACCCTGGTGTAAGATAAACACACACTGTGGGGATAATAATCCTAACCCTGGTGAAATGAAAAAAACACACTGCGGTGATTATAATCATCACCCTGGTCTGATATAAAACACACACTACGGGGATTATAATCCTCACCTTGGTGTCATGTAAAACACACACTGCGGTGATTATAATCCTCACCCTGGTGTAATATAAAACACACACTGCGGTGATTATAATCCTCACCCTGGTGTAATATAAAACACACATGCGGTGATTATAATCCTCACCCTGGTGCAACATAAAACACACACTGCGGTGATTATAATCCTCACCCTGGTCTGATATAAAACACACACTGCGGTGATTATAATCCTCGCCCTGGTGTCAAGTAAAACACACACTGCGGTGATTATACTCCTCACCCTGGTGGAACATAAAACACACAATGCGGTGATTATAATCCTCACCCTGGCGTAATGTAAAACACACACTGCAGTGATTATAATCCACACCCTGGTGTTCTATAGAACACACACTGCGGTGATTATAATCCTCACCCTGGTGTAATATAAAACACACACTGCGGTGATTATAATCCTCACCCTGGTGTAATATAAAACACACACTGCGGTGATTATAATCCTCACCCTGGAGTAACATAAAACACACACTGCGGTGAGTATAATCCTCACCCTGGTGTAATGTAAAACACACACTGCGGTGATTATAATCCTCACTCTGGTGTAATATAAAACACACAGTGCGGTGATTATAATCCTCACCCTGGTGTAATATAAAACACACACTGCGGTGATTATTATCCTCACCCTGGAGTAATATAAAACACACACTGCGGTGATTATAATCCACACCCTGGTGTAATGTAAAACACACACTGCGGTGATTATAATCCTCACCCTGGTGTAATATAAACCACACACTGCAGTGATTATAATCCTCACCCTGGTGTAATGTAAAACACACACTGCGGTGATTATTATCCTCACCCTGGAGTAATATAAAACACACACTGCGGTGATTATAATCCTCACCCTGGTGTAATGTAAAACACACACTGCGGTGATTATAATCCTCACCCTGGTGTAATATAAACCACACACTGCAGTGATTATAATCCTCACTCTGGAGTAACATAAAACACACACTGCGGTGAGTATAATCCTCACCCTGGTGTAATGTAAAACACACACTGCGGTGATTATAATCCTCACCCTGGTGTAATATAAAACACACACTGCGGTGATTATAATCCTCACCCTGGTGTAATATAAAACACACACTGCGGTGATTATAATCCTCACCCTGGTGTAATATAAAACACACACTGCGGTGATTATTATCCTCACCCTGGAGTAATATAAAACACACACTGCGGTGATTATAATCCTCACCCTGGTGTAATGTAAAACACACACTGCGGTGATTATAATCCTCACCCTGGTGTAATATAAACCACACACTGCAGTGATTATAATCCTCACTCTGGAGTAACATAAAACACACACTGCGGTGAGTATAATCCTCACCCTGGTGTAATGTAAAACACACACTGCGGTGATTATAATCCTCACCCTGGTGTAATATAAAACACACACTGCGGTGATTATAATCCTCACTCTGGTGTAATATAAAACACACACTGCGATGATTATAATCCTCACACCAGTGCAATAAAAATCGCACACTGCGGAGATTATAATACTCACCCTGGTGTAAGATAAACACACACTGTGGGGATAATAATCCTAACCCTGGTGAAATGAAAAAAACACACTGCGGTGATTATAATCATCACCCTGGTCTGATATAAAACACACACTACGGGGATTATAATCCTCACCTTGGTGTCATGTAAAACACACACTGCGGTGATTATAATCCTTACCCTGGTGTAATACAAGACATACACGGCGGTGATTATAATCCTCACCCTGGTGTAATATATAACACACACTGCGGTGATTATAATCCTCACCGTGGTGTAATGAAAAACACACACTGCGTTGATTATAATCCTCACCTTAGTGTAGCATAAAACACACATTGCGGTGATTATAATCCTCACCCTGGTGTAATATAAAACTCACACTGCGGTGATTATAATCCTCACCTTGTGAAATGTAAAAAACACACTGCGGTGATTATAATCCTCACCCTGGGGTAATGAAAAACACACACTGCGTTGATTATAATCCTCACCTTAGTGTAGCATAAAACACACATTGCGGTGATTATAATCCTCACCCTGGTGTAATATAAAACTCACACTGCGGTGATTATAATCCTCACCCTGTGAAATGTAAAAAACACACTGCGGTGATTATAATCCTCAGCCTAGTGTAATACAAAACACACACTGCGGTGATTATAATCCTCACCCTGGTGTAATGAAAAACACAAACTGCGGTGATTATAATCCTCACTTTGGTGTAACATAAAACACACACTGCGGTGATTATAATCCTCACCCTGGTGTAATGTAAACACACACTACAGTGATTATAATCCTCACCTTGGTGTCATGTAAAACACACACTGCGGTGATTATAATCCTCACCCTGGTGTAATGTAAAACACACACTGCGGTGATTATAATCCTTACCCTGGTGTAATGAAAAACACACACTGTGTTGATTATAATCCTCACCTTGGTGTAGCATAAAACACACATTGCGGTGATTATAATCCTCACCCTGGTGTAATATAAAACACACACTGCGGTGATTATAATCCTCTCCGTGGTGGAACATAAAACACACACTGCAGTGATTATAATCCTCACCCTGGTGGAACATAAAACACACAATGCGGTGATTATAATCCTCACCCTGGTGTAATGTAAAACACACACTGCAGTGATTATAATCCACACCCTGGTGTACTATAAAACACACACTGCGGTGATTATAATCCTCACTCTGGTGTAATGTAAAACACACACTGCGGTGACTATAATCTTCACCCTGGTGTAATATAAAACACACACTGCGGTGATTATAATCCTCACCCTGGTGTAATATAAAACACACACTGCGGTGATTATAATCCTCACCCTGGTGTAATATAAAACACACACTGCGGTGATTATAATCCACACTCTGGTGTAATGTAAAACACACACTGCGGTGACTATAATCTTCACCCTGGTTTAATATAAAACACACACTGCGGTGATTATAATCCTCACCCTGGTGTAATATAAAACACACACTGCGGTGATTATAATCCTCACCCTGGTGTAATATAAAACACACACTGCGGTGATTATAATCCTCACCCTGGTGTAATATAAAACACACACTGCGGTGATTATAATCCTCACCCTGGTGTAATATAAAACACACACTGCGGTGATTATAATCCTCACTCTGGTGTAATATAAAACACACACTGTGGTGATTATAATCCTCACTCTGGTGTAATATAAAACACACACTGCGGTGATTATAATCCTCACTCTGGTGTAATATAAAACACACACTGCGGTGATTATAATCCTCACCCTGGAGTAATATAAAACACACACTGCGGTGATTGTAATCCTCACCCTGGAGTAATATAAAACACACACTGCGGTGATTATAATCCTCGCCCTGGTGTAATGTAAAACACATACTGCGGTGATTATAATCCTCACCCTGGTGTAATATAAAACACACACTGCGGTGATTATAATCCTCACTCTGGTGTAATATAAAACACACACTGCGGTGATTATAATCCTCACCCTGTGAAATATAAAACACACACTGCGGTGATTATAATCCTCACCCTGGTGTAATGTAAAATACACGCTGCGGTGAATATAATCCTAAAACTGGTGTAATATAAAACACACACTGCGATGAATATAATCCTCACCCCAGTGTAATAAAAATCACACATTGCGGAGATTATAATACTCACCCTGGTGTAAGATAAAACACATACTGTGGTGATAATAATCCAAACCCTGGTGAAATGTAAAAAACACACTGCGGTGATTATAATCCTCACCCTCCTGGTGTAATGTAAAACACACACTGCGGTGATTATAATCCTCACTCTGGTGTAATATAAAACACACACTGCGGTGATTATAATCCTCACCCTGGTGTAATATAAAACACACACGGCGGTGATTATTATCCTCACCCTGGAGTAATATAAAACACACACTGCGGTGATTATAATCCTCACCCTGGTGTAATGTAAAACACACACTGCGGTGATTATAATCCTCACCCTGGTGTAATATAAACCACACACTGCAGTGATTATAATCCTCACCCTGGTGTAATATAAAACACACACTGCGGTGATTATTATCCTCACCCTGGAGTAATATAAAACACACACTGCGGTGATTATAATCCTCACCCTGGTGTAATGTAAAACACACACTGCGGTGATTATAATCCTCACCCTGGTGTAATATAAACCACACACTGCAGTGATTATAATCCTCACTCTGGAGTAACATAAAACACACACTGCGGTGAGTATAATCCTCACCCTGGTGTAATGTAAAACACACACTGCGGTGATTATAATCCTCACCCTGGTGTAATATAAAACACACACTGCGGTGATTATAATCCTCACCCTGGTGTAATATAAAACACACACTGCGGTGATTATAATCCTCACCCTGGTGTAATATAAAACACACACTGCGGTGATTATTATCCTCACCCTGGAGTAATATAAAACACACACTGCGGTGATTATAATCCTCACCCTGGTGTAATGTAAAACACACACTGCGGTGATTATAATCCTCACCCTGGTGTAATATAAACCACACACTGCAGTGATTATAATCCTCACTCTGGAGTAACATAAAACACACACTGCGGTGAGTATAATCCTCACCCTGGTGTAATGTAAAACACACACTGCGGTGATTATAATCCTCACCCTGGTGTAATATAAAACACACACTGCGGTGATTATAATCCTCACTCTGGTGTAATATAAAACACACACTGCGATGATTATAATCCTCACACCAGTGCAATAAAAATCGCACACTGCGGAGATTATAATACTCACCCTGGTGTAAGATAAACACACACTGTGGTGATAATAATCCTCACCCTGGTGTAATATAAAACACACACTGCGGTGATTATAATCCTCACCCTGGTGTAATATAAAACACACACTGCGGTGATTATAATCCTCACCCTGGAGTAACATAAAACACACACTGCGGTGAGTATAATCCTCACCCTGGTGTAATGTAAAACACACACTGCGGTGATTATAATCCTCACCCTGGTGTAATATAAAACACACACTGCGGTGATTATAATCCTCACCCTGGTGTAACATAAAACACACACTGCGGTGATTATTATCCTCACCCTGGAGTAATATAAAACACACACTGCGGTGATTATAATCCTCACCCTGTGAAATGTAAAAAACACACTGCGGTGATTATAATCCTCAGCCTAGTGTAATATAAAACACACACTGCGGTGAGTATAATCCTCACCCTGGTGTAATATAAAACACACACTGCGGTGATTATAATCCTCACCCTGGTGTAATGAAAAACACACACTCCGGTGATTATAATCCTCACCTTGGTGTCATGTAAAACACACACTGCGGTGATTATAATCCTTACCCTGGTGTAATGAAAAACACACACTGTGTTGATTATAATCCTCACCTTGGCGTAGCATAAAACACACATTGCGGTGATTATAATCCTCACCCTGGTGTAATATAAAACACACACTGCGGTGATTATAATCCTCACCCTGGTGTAATATAAAACACACACTGCGGTGAGTATAATCCTCACCCTGGTGTAATGTAAAACACACACTGCGGTGATTATAATCCTCACCCTGGTGTAATATAAAACACACACTGCGGTGATTATAATCCTCACCCTGGTGGAACATAAAACACACACTGCGGTGATTATAATCCTCACCCTGGTGTAATGTAAACACACACTGCAGTGATTATAATCCTCACCTTGGTGTCATGTAAAACACACACTGCGGTGATTATAATCCTTACCCTGGTGTCATGAAAAACACACACTGTGTTGATTATAATCCTCACCTTGGTGTAGCATAAAACACACATTGCGGTGATTATAATCCTCACCCTGGTGTAATATAAAACACACACTGCGGTGATTATAATCCTCACCCTGGTGGAACATAAAACACACAATGCGGTGATTATAATCCTCACCCTGGTGTAATGTAAAACACACACTGCAGTGATTATAATCCACACCCTGGTGTACTATAAAACACACACTGCGGTGATTATAATCCTCGCCCTGGTGTAATGTAAAACACACACTGCGGTGATTATAATCCTCACCCTGGTGTAATATAAAACACACACTGCGGTGATTATAATCCACACCCTGGTGTAATATAAAACACACACTGTGGTGATGAAAATCCTCACTCTGGTGTAATATAAAACACACACTGCGGTGATTATAATCCTCACTCTGGTGTAATATAAAACACACACTGCGGTGATTATAATCCTCACCCTGGTGTAATATAAAACACACACTGCGGTGATTGTAATCCTCACCCTGGAGTAATATAAAACACACACTGCGGTGATTATAATCCTCGCCCTGGTTTAATGTAAAACACACACTGCGGTGATTGTAATCCTCACCCTGGAGTAATATAAAACACACACTGCGGTGATTATAATCCTCGCCCTGGTTTAATGTAAAACACACACTGCGGTGATTATAATCCTCACCCTGGTGTAATATAAAACACACACTGCGGTGATTATAATCCTCACTCTGGTGTAATATAAAACACACACTGAGGTGATTATAATCCTCACCCTGTGAAATATAAAACACACACTGCAGTGATTATAATCCTCACCCTGGTGTAATATAAAATACATGCTGCGGTGATTATAGTCCACACCCTGGTGCAATATAAAACACACACTGTGGTGATTATAATCCTCACTCTGGTGTAATCTAAAACACACACTGAGGTGATTATAATCCTCACCCTGTGAAATATAAAACACACACTGCGGTGATTATAATCCTCACCCTGGTGTAATATAAAATACACGCAGCGGTGATTATAGTCCACACCCTAGTGCAATATAAAACACACACTGCGATGATTATAATCCTCAATCTGGTGTCATATAAAACACACACTGCGGTGATTATAATCCTCACACTTGTGTCAAAAAAAAACACACACTACCGTGATTATAATCCTCACCCTGGTGTAATATAAAACACACACTGCAGTGATTTTAATCCTCACCCTGTTGTAAAATAAAACACACACTGCGGTGATTATAATCCTCACCCGGGTGTAATATAAAACACACACTGCGGTGATTATAATCCTCACCCTGGTGTAATTTAAACACACACTGCGGTGATTATAATCCTCACCCTAGTGTAATGTAAAACACACACTGCAGTGATTTTAATCCTCACCCTGTTGTAATATAAAACACACACTGCGGTGATTATAATCCTCACCCTGGTGTAATGAAAAACACACACTGCGGTGACTATAATCCTCACCCTAGTGTAATATAAAACACACACTGCGGTGATTATAATCCTCACCCTAGTGTAATGTAAAACACACACTGCGGTGATTATAATCCTCACCCTGGTGTAAGATAAAACACACACTGCGGTGATTTTAATCCTCACCCTGTTGTAAAATAAAACACACACTGCGGTGATTATAATCCTCATCCTGGTGAAATGTAAAACACACACTGCGGTAATTATAATCCACACCCTGGAGTAATATAAAACACACACTGCGGTGATTATAATCCTAAAACTGGTGTAATATAAAACACACACTGCGATGATTATAATCCTCACCCCAGTGTAATAAAAATCACACATTGCGGAGATTATAATACTCACCCTGGTGTAAGATAAAACACACACTGTAGTGATAATAATCCTAAACCTGGTGTAATACAAGACATACACTGCGGTGATTATAATCATCACACTGGTGTAATATAAAACACACACTGCGGTGATTATAATCCTCACACTGGTGTAATATAAAAAACACACTGCTGTGATTATAATCCTCACCCTGGTGTAATGAAAAACACACACTGCGTTGATTATAATCCTCACCTTAGTGTAGCATAAAACACACAATGCGGTGATTATAATCCTCACCCTGGTGTAATATAAAACTCACACTGCGGTGATTATAATCCTCACCCTGTGAAATGTCAAAAACACACTGCGGTGATTATAATCCTCAGCCTAGTGTAATATAAAACACACACTGCGGTGATTATACTCCTCAGCCTAGTGTAATATAAAACACAGACTGCGGTGATTATAATCCTCACCCAAGTGTAATATAAATCACACACCGTGGTGATTATAATCCTCACCCTGGTATAATGAAAAACACACACTGCGTTGATTATAATCCTCACCTTGGTGTAGCATAAAACACACATTGCGGTGATTATAATCCTCACCATGGTGTAATATAAAACACACACTGCAGTGATTATAATCCTCACTCTGGTGTAATATAAAACACACTGCGGTGATTACAATCCTCACCCTGGTGTAATATAAAACACACTGCGGTGATTACAATCCTCACCCTGGTGTAATATAAAACACACACTGCGGTGATTATAATCCTCACCCTGGTGGAACATAAAACACACACTGCGGTGATTATAATCCTCACCTGGGTCTGATATAAAACACACACTGCGGCGATTATAATCCTCACCCTGGTGTAATATAAAACACACTGCGGTGATTATAATCCTCAGCCTGGTGTAATATAAAACACACACTGCGGTGATTATAATCCTCACCCTGGTGTAATATAAAACACACACATGCGGTGATTATAATCCTCACCCTGGAGTAATATAAAACACACACTGCGGTGATTATAATCCTCACCCTGGTGTAATGTAAAACACACAGTGCGGTGATTATAATCCTCACCCTGGTGTAATATAAAACACACACTGCGGTGATTATAATCCTCACTCTGGTGTAATATAAAACACACACTGCGGTGAGTATAATCCTCACCCTGTGAAATATAAAACACACACTGCGGTGATTATAATCCTCACCCTGGTGGAACATAAAACACACACTGCGGTGATTATAATCCTCACCCTGGTCTGATATAAAACACACACTGCGGCGATTATAATCCTCACCCTGTTGTTAAATAAAACACACACAGCGGTGATTATACTCCTCACCCTAGTGTAATATAAAGCACACACTGCGGTGATTATAATCCTCACCCTAGTGTAATGTAAAACACACACTGCGGTGATTAAAATCCTCACCCTGGTGTAAGATAAAACACACACTGCGGTGATTTTAATCCTCACCCTGTTGTAAAATAAAACACACACTGCGGTGATTATAATCCTCACCCTGGTGAAATGTAAAACACACACTGCGGTAATTATAATCCTCACCCTGGAGTAATATAAAGCACACACTGCGGCGATTATAATCCTCACTCTGGTGGAATATAAAACACACACTGCGATGATTATAATCCTCACCACAGTGTAATAAAAATCACGCATTGCGGAGATTATAATACACACCCTGGTGTAAGATAAAACACACACTGTGGTGATAATAACCCTAACCCTGGTGAAATGTAAAAAACACACTGCGGTGATTATTATCATTACCCTGGTGTAATACAAGACATACACTGCGGTGCTTATAATCCTCACACTGGTGTAATATAAAACACACACTGCGGTGATTATAATCCTCACCCTGGTGTAATGAAAAACACACACTGCGTTAATTATAATCCTCACCTTAGTGTAGCATAAAACACACATTGCGGTGATTTTTATCCTCACCCTGGTGTAATATAAAACTCACACTGCGGTGATTATAATACTCACCCTGTGAAATGTAAAAAACACACTGCGGTGACTATAATCCTCAGCCTAGTGTAATATAAAACACACACCGGTGATTATACTCCTCAGCCTAGAGTAATAAAAAACACAGACTGCGGTGATTATAATCCTCACCCAAGTGTAATATAAATCACACACCACGGTGATTATAATCCTCACCCTGGTATAATGAAAAACACACACTGCGGTGATTATAATCCTCACTTTGGTGTAATATAAAACACACTGCGGTGATTATAATCCTCAGCCTGGTGTAATATAAAACACACACTGCGGTGATTATAATCCTCACCCTGGTGTAATATAAAACACACACATGCGGTGATTATAATCCTCACCCTGGAGTAATATAAAACACACACTGCGGTGATTATAATCCTCGCCCTGGTGTAATGTAAAACACACAGTGCGGTGATTATAATCCTCACCCTGGTGTAATATAAAACACACACTGCGGTGATTATAATCCTCACTCTGGTGTAATATAAAACACACACTGCGGTGAGTATAATCCTCACCCTGTGAAATATAAAACACACACTGCGGTGATTATAATCCTCACCCTGGTGGAACATAAAACACACACTGCGGTGATTATAATCCTCACCCTGGTCTGATATAAAACACACACTGCGGCGATTATAATCCTCACCCTGTTGTTAAATAAAACACACACAGCGGTGATTAAACTCCTCACCCTAGTGTAATATAAAGCACACACTGCGGTGATTATAATCCTCACCCTAGTGTAATGTAAAACACACACTGCGGTGATTAAAATCCTCACCCTGGTGTAAGATAAAACACACATTGCGGTGATTTTAATCCTCACCCTGTTGTAAAATAAAACACACACTGCGGTGATTATAATCCTCACCCTGGTGAAATGTAAAACACACACTGCGGTAATTATAATCCTCACCCTGGAGTAATATAAAACACACACTGCGGCGATTATAATCCTCACTCTGGTGGAATATAAAACACACACTGCGATGATTATAATCCTCACCACAGTGTAATAAAAATCACGCATTGCGGAGATTATAATACACACCCTGGTGTAAGATAAAACACACACTGTGGTGATAATAATCCTAACCCTGGTGAAATGTAAAAAACACACTGCGGTGATTATTATCATTACCCTGGTGTAATACAAGACATACACTGCGGTGCTTATAATCCTCACACTGGTGTAATATAAAACACACACTGCGGTGATTATAATCCTCACCCTGGTGTAATGAAAAACACACACTGCGTTAATTATAATCCTCACCTTAGTGTAGCATAAAACACACATTGCGGTGATTTTTATCCTCACCCTGGTGTAATATAAAACTCACACTGCGGTGATTATAATACTCACCCTGTGAAATGTAAAAAACACACTGCGGTGACTATAATCCTCAGCCTAGTGTAATATAAAACACACACCGGTGATTATACTCCTCAGCCTAGTGTAATAAAAAACACAGACTGCGGTGATTATAATCCTCACCCAAGTGTAATATAAATCACACACCACGGTGATTATAATCCTCACCCTGGTATAATGAAAAACACACACTGCGGTGATTATAATCCTCACTTTGGTGTAACATAAAACACACACTGCGGTGATTATAATCCTCACCCTGGTGTAATGTAAACACACACTGCAGTGATTATAATCCTCACCCTGGTGTAATATAAAACACACATTGCGGTGATTATAATCCTCACCCTGGTGTAATGTAAACACACACTGCAGTGATTATAATCCTCACCCTGGTGTAATGAAAAACACACGCTGCGTTGATTATAATCCTCACCTTGGTGTAGCATAAAACACACATTGCGGTGATTATAATCCTCACCCTGGTGTAATATAAAACACACACTGCAATGATTATAATCCTCACTCTGGTGTAATATAAAACACACTGCGGTGATTATAATCCTCACCCTGGTGTAATATAAAACAGACACTGCGGTGATTATAATCCTCACCCTGGTGTAATATAAAACACACACTGCGGTGATTATAATCCTCACCCTGGTGGAACATAAAACACACACTGCGGTGATTATAATCCTCACCCTGGTGTAATGTAAAACACACACTGCGGTGATTATAATCCTCACCCTGGTGTAAGATAAAACACACACTGCGGTGATTTTAATCCTCACCCTGTTGTAAAATAAAACACACACTGCGGTGATTATAATCCTCATCCTGGTGAAATGTAAAACACACACTGCGGTAATTATAATCCACACCCTGGAGTAATATAAAACACACACTGCGGTGATTATAATCCTAAAACTGGTGTAATATAAAACACACACTGCGATGATTATAATCCTCACCCCAGTGTAATAAAAATCACACATTGCGGAGATTATAATACTCACCCTGGTGTAAGATAAAACACACACTGTAGTGATAATAATCCTAAACCTGGTGTAATACAAGACATACACTGCGGTGATTATAATCATCACACTGGTGTAATATAAAACACACACTGCGGTGATTATAATCCTCACACTGGTGTAATATAAAAAACACACTGCGGTGATTATAATCCTCACCCTGGTGTAATGAAAAACACACACTGCGTTGATTATAATCCTCACCTTAGTGTAGCATAAAACACACAATGCGGTGATTATAATCCTCACCCTGTGAAATGTCAAAAACACACTGCGGTGATTATAATCCTCAGCCTAGTGTAATATAAAACACACACTGCGGTGATTATACTCCTCAGCCTAGTGTAATATAAAACACAGACTGCGGTGATTATAATCCTCACCCAAGTGTAATATAAATCACACACCGTGGTGATTATAATCCTCACCCTGGTATAATGAAAAACACACACTGCGTTGATTATAATCCTCACCTTGGTGTAGCATAAAACACACATTGCGGTGATTATAATCCTCACCATGGTGTAATATAAAACACACACTGCAGTGATTATAATCCTCACTCTGGTGTAATATAAAACACACTGCGGTGATTACAATCCTCACCCTGGTGTAATATAAAACACACTGCGGTGATTACAATCCTCACCCTGGTGTAATTTAAAACACACACTGCGGTGATTATAATCCTCACCCTGGTGGAACATAAAACACACACTGCGGTGATTATAATCCTCACCTGGGTCTGATATAAAACACACACTGCGGCGATTATAATCCTCACCCTGGTGTAATATAAAACACACTGCGGTGATTATAATCCTCAGCCTGGTGTAATATAAAACACACACTGCGGTGATTATAATCCTCACCCTGGTGTAATATAAAACACACACATGCGGTGATTATAATCCTCACCCTGGAGTAATATAAAACACACACTGCGGTGATTATAATCCTCGCCCTGGTGTAATGTAAAACACACAGTGCGGTGATTATAATCCTCACCCTGGTGTAATATAAAACACACACTGCGGTGATTATAATCCTCACCCTGGTGTAATATAAAACACACACTGCGGTGATTATAATCCTCACCCTGGTCTGATATAAAACACACACTGCGGCGATTATAATCCTCACCCTGTTGTTAAATAAAACACACACAGCGGTGATTGTACTCCTCACCCTAGTGTAATATAAAGCACACACTGCGGTGATTATAATCCTCACCCTAGTGTAATGTAAAACACACACTGCGGTGATTAAAATCCTCACCCTGGTGTAAGATAAAACACACACTGCGGTGATTTTAATCCTCACCCTGTTGTAAAATAAAACACACACTGCGGTGATTATAATCCTCACCCTGGTGAAATGTAAAACACACACTGCGGTAATTATAATCCTCACCCTGGAGTAATATAAAACACACACTGCGGCGATTATAATCCTCACTCTGGTGGAATATAAAACACACACTGCGATGATTATAATCCTCACCACAGTGTAATAAAAATCACGCATTGCGGAGATTATAATACTCACCCTGGTGTAAGATAAAACACACACTGTGGTGATAATAATCCTAACCCTGGTGAAATGTATAAAACACACTGCGGTTATTATTATCATTACCCTGGTGTAATACAAGACATACACTGCGGTGCTTATAATCCTCACACTGGTGTAATATAAAACACACACTGCGGTGATTATAATCCTCACCCTGGTGTAATGAAAAACACACACTGCGTTAATTATAATCCTCACCTTAGTGTAGCATAAAACACACATTGCGGTGATTTTTATCCTCACCCTGGTGTAATATAAAACTCACACTGCGGTGATTATAATACTCACCCTGTGAAATGTAAAAAACACACTGCGGTGACTATAATCCTCAGCCTAGTGTAATATAAAACACACACCGGTGATTATACTCCTCAGCCTAGTGTAATAAAAAACACACACTGCGGTGATTATAATCCTCACTTTGGTGTAACATAAAACACACACTGCGGTGATTATAATCCTCACCCTGGTGTAATGTAAACACACACTGCAGTGATTATAATCCTCACCCTGGTGTAATGAAAAACACACGCTGCGTTGATTATAATCCTCACCTTGGTGTCGCATAAAACACACATTGCGGTGATTATAATCCTCACCCTGGTGTAATATAAAACACACACTGCAATGATTATAATCCTCACTCTGGTGCAATATAAAACACACTGCGGTGATTATAATCCTCACCCTGGTGGAACATAAAACACACACTGCGGTGATTATAATCCTCACCCTGGTGTAATATAAAACACACACTGCAGTGATTATACTCCTCACCGTAGTATAATATATATCACGCACAGCGGAGATTATAATCCTCACCCGAGTGTAATATAAAACACACACTGCGATGATTATAATCCTCACCCTGGTGGAACATAAAACACACACTGCGGTGATTATAATCCTCACCCTGGTCTGATATAAAACACACACTGCGGCGATTATAATCCTCACCATGGTGTCATGTAAAACACACACTGCGGTGACTATAATCTTCACCCTGGTGTAATATAAAACACACACTGCGGTGACTATAATCTTCACTCTGCTGTAATATAAAACACACACTGCGGTGATTATAATCCTCACTCTGGTGTAATATAAAACAGACACTGCGGTGATTATAATCCTCACTCTGGTGAAATATAAAACACACACTGCGGTGATTATAATCCTCACCCTGGTGTAATATAAAACACACACTGCGGTGATTATAATCCTCACCTTGGTGTAATGTAAAACACATACTGCGATGATTATAATCCTCACCCTGGTGTAATATAAAACACACACTGCGGTGGTTATAATCCTCACCCTGGTGTAATGTAAAACACACACTGCGGTGATTATAATCCTCACCCTGGTATAATGTAAAACACACACTGCGGTGATTATAATCCTCACTCTCATGTAATATAAAACACACACTGCGATGATTATAATCCTCACTCTCATGTAATATAAAACACACACTGCGGTGATTATAATCCTCACTCTGGTGTAATATAAAACAGACACTGCGGTGATTATAATCCTCACTCTGGTGAAATATAAAACACACACTGTGGTGATTATAATCCTCACCCTGGTGTAATATAAAACACACACTGCGGTGATTATAATCCTCACCTTGGTGTAATGTAAAACACACACTGCGGTGATTATAATCCTCACCCTGGTGTAATATAAAACACACACTGCGGTGATTATAATCCTCACTCTGGTGTAATATAAAACACACACTGCGGTGATTATAATCCTCACCCTGGTGTAATGTAAAACGCACACTGAGGTGATTATAATCCTCACCTTGGTGTGATATAAAACACACACTGCGGTGATTATAATCCTCACCCTGTGAAATATAAAACACACACTGCGGTGATTATAATCCTCACCCTGGTGTAAAAGAAAACACACACTGCGGTGATTATAATCCTCACCCTGTGAAATATAAAACACACACTGCGGTGATTATAATCCTCACCCTGGTGTAATATAAAATACACGCTGCGGTGATTATAGTCCACACCCTAGTGCAATATAAAACACACACTGCGGTGATTATAATCCTCACCCTGGTGTAATGTAAAACGCACACTGAGGTGATTATAATCCTCACCTTGGTGTGATATAAAACACACACTGCGGTGATTATAATCCTCACCCTGTGAAATATAAAACACACACTGCGGTGATTATAATCCTCACCCTGGTGTAAAAGAAAACACACACTGCGGTGATTATAATCCTCACCCTGTGAAATATAAAACACACACTGCGGTGATTATAATCCTCACCCTGGTGTAATATAAAATACACGCTGCGGTGATTATAGTCCACACCCTAGTGCAATATAAAACACACACTGCGGTGATTATAATCCTCACCATGGTGTAATATTAAATTCACACGACGGTGACTATAATCCTCACCCTGGTGTCACATAAGACACAAACTGCGATGATTATAATCCTCAATCTGGTGTCATATAAAACACACACTGCGGTGATTATAATCCTAAAACTGGTGTAATATAAAACACACACTGTGATGATTATAATCCTCACCCCAGTGAAATAAAAATCACACATTGCGGAGAGTATAATACTCACCCTGGTGTAAGATAAAACACACACTGTGGTGATAATAATCCTAACCCTGGTGAAATGTAAAACACACACTGCAGTGATTTTAATCCTCACCCTGTTGAAAAATAAAAACCACACTGCGGTGATTATAATCCTCACCCTAGTGTAATATCAAACACACAATGCGGTGATTATAATCCTCACCCTAGTGTAATGTAAAACACACACTGCGGTGATTATAATCCTCACCCTGGTGTAAGATAAAACACACACTGCGGTGATTATAATCCTCACACTGGTGAAATGTAAAACACACACTGCGGTAATTATAATCCTCACCCTGGAGTAATATAAAACACACACTGCGGCGATTATAATCCTCACTCTGGTGGAATATAAAACACACACTGCGATGATTATAATCCTCACCACAGTGTAATAAAAATCACGCATTGCGGAGATTATAATACTCACCCTGGTGTAAGATAAAACACACACTGTGGTGATAATAATCCTAACCCTGGAGTAATATAAAACACACACTGCGGTGATTATAATCCTCGCCCTGGTGTAATGTAAAACACACAGTGCGGTGATTATAATCCTCACCCTGGTGTAATATAAAACACACACTGCGGTGATTATAATCCTCACTCTGGTGTAATATAAAACACACACTGCGGTGAGTATAATCCTCACCCTGTGAAATATAAAACACACACTGCGGTGATTATAATCCTCACCCTGGTGGAACATAAAGCACACACTGCGGTGATTATAATCCTCACCCTGGTCTGATATAAAACACACACTGCGGCGATTATAATCCTCACCCTGTTGTTAAATAAAACACACACAGCGGTGATTGTACTCCTCACCCTAGTGTAATATAAAGCACACACTGCGGTGATTATAATCCTCACCCTAGTGTAATGTAAAACACACACTGCGGTGATTAAAATCCTCACCCTGGTGTAAGATAAAACACACACTGCGGTGATTTTAATCCTCACCCTGTTGTAAAATAAAACACACACTGCGGTGATTATAATCCTCACCCTGGTGAAATGTAAAACACACACTGCGGTAATTATAATCCTCACCCTGGAGTAATATAAAACACACACTGCGGCGATTATAATCCTCACTCTGGTGGAATATAAAACACACACTGCGATGATTATAATCCTCACCACAGTGTAATAAAAATCACGCATTGCGGAGATTATAATACTCACCCTGGTGTAAGATAAAACACACACTGTGGTGATAATAATCCTAACCCTGGTGAAATGTAAAAAACACACTGCGGTTATTATTATCATTACCCTGGTGTAATACAAGACATACACTGCGGTGCTTATAATCCTCACACTGGTGAAATGTAAAACACACACTGCGGTAATTATAATCCTCACCCTGGAGTAATATAAAACACACACTGCGGCGATTATAATCCTCACTCTGGTGGAATATAAAACACACACTGCGATGATTATAATCCTCACCACAGTGTAATAAAAATCACGCATTGCGGAGATTATAATACTCACCCTGGTGTAAGATAAAACACACACTGTGGTGATAATAATCCTAATCCTGGTGAAATGTAAAAAACACACTGCGGTTATTATTATCATTACCCTGGTGTAATACAAGACATACACTGCGGTGCTTATAATCCTCACACTGGTGTAATATAAAACACACACTGCGGTGATTATAATCCTCACCCTGGTGTAATGAAAAACACACACTGCGTTAATTATAATCCTCACCTTAGTGTAGCATAAAACACACATTGCGGTGATTTTTATCCTCACCCTGGTGTAATATAAAACTCACACTGCGGTGATTATAATACTCACCCTGTGAAATGTAAAAAACACACTGCGGTGACTATAATCCTCAGCCTAGTGTAATATAAAACACACACCGGTGATTATACTCCTCAGCCTAGTGTAATAAAAAACACACACTGCGGTGATTATAATCCTCACTTTGGTGTAACATAAAACACACACTGCGGTGATTATAATCCTCACCCTGGTGTAATGTAAACACACACTGCAGTGATTATAATCCTCACCCTGGTGTAATGAAAAACACACGCTGCGTTGATTATAATCCTCACCTTGGTGTCGCATAAAACACACATTGCGGTGATTATAATCCTCACCCTGGTGTAATATAAAACACACACTGCAATGATTATAATCCTCACTCTGGTGCAATATAAAACACACTGCGGTGATTATAATCCTCACCCTGGTGGAACATAAAACACACACTGCGGTGATTATAATCCTCACCCTGGTGTAATATAAAACACACACTGCAGTGATTATACTCCTCACCCTAGTATAATATATATCACGCACAGCGGAGATTATAATCCTCACCCGAGTGTAATATAAAACACACACTGCGGTGATTATAATCCTCACCCTGGTGGAACATAAAACACACACTGCGGTGATTATAATCCTCACCCTGGTCTGATATAAAACACACACTGCGGCGATTATAATCCTCACCATGGTGTCATGTAAAACACACGCTGCGGTGACTATAATCTTCACCCTGGTGTAATATAAAACACACACTGCGGTGACTATAATCTTCACTCTGCTGTAATATAAAACACACACTGCGGTGATTATAATCCTCACTCTGGTGTAATATAAAACAGACACTGCGGTGATTATAATCCTCACTCTGGTGAAATATAAAACACACACTGCGGTGATTATAATCCTCACCCTGGTGTAATATAAAACACACACTGCGGTGATTATAATCCTCACCTTGGTGTATTGTAAAACACATACTGCGATGATTATAATCCTCACCCTGGTGTAATATAAAACACACACTGCGGTGGTTATAATCCTCACCCTGGTGTAATGTAAAACACACACTGCGGTGATTATAATCCTCACCCTGGTATAATGTAAAACACACACTGCGGTGATTATAATCCTCACTCTCATGTAATATAAAACACACACTGCGATGATTATAATCCTCACTCTCATGTAATATAAAACACACACTGCGGTGATTATAATCCTCACTCTGGTGTAATATAAAACAGACACTGCGGTGATTATAATCCTCACTCTGGTGAAATATAAAACACACACTGTGGTGATTATAATCCTCACCCTGGTGTAATATAAAACACACACTGCGGTGATTATAATCCTCACCTTGGTGTAATGTAAAACACACACTGCGGTGATTATAATCCTCACCCTGGTGTAATATAAAACACACACTGCGGTGATTATAATCCTCACTCTGGTGTAATATAAAACACACACTGCGGTGATTATAATCCTCACCCTGGTGTAATGTAAAACACACACTGCGGTGATTTTAATCCTCACTCTGGTGAAATATAAAACACACACTGCGGTGATTTTAATCCTCACCCTGGTGCAATGAAAAACACACACTGCGTTGATTATAATCCTCACCGTAGTGTAGCATAAAACACACATTGCGGTGATTATAATCCTCACCCTGGTGTAATGAAAAACACACACTGCGGTGATTATACTCCTCACCCTGGTGTAATATAAAACACAGACTGCGGTGATTATAATCCTCACCCTGGTGTAATATAAAACACAGACTGCGGTGATTATAATCCTCACCCAAGTTTAATATAAATCACACACTGCGGTGATTATAATCCTCACCCTGGTGTAATATAAAACACAGACTGCGGTGATTATAATCCTCACCCAAGTGTAATATAAATCACACACCGCGGTGATTATAATCCTCACCCTGGTATAATGAAAAACACACACTGCGGTGATTATAATCCTCACTTTGGTGTAACATAAAACACACACTGCGGTCATTATAATCCTCACACTGGTGTAATGTAAACACACACTGCGTTGATTATAATCCTCACCTTGGTGTACCATAAAACACACATTGCGGTGATTATAATCCTCACACTGGTGTAATATAAAACACACACTGCAGTGAATATAATCCTCACTCTTGTGTAATATAAAACACACTGCGGTGATTACAATCCTCACCCTGGTGTAATATAAAACAGGCTGTGGTGATTATAATCCTCACTCTGGTGTAATATAAAACACACACTGCGGTGATTATAATCCTCACCCTGGTGTAATGTAAAACACACACTGCGGTGATTATAATCCTCACCCTGGTGTAATATAAAACACACACGGCGGTGATTATAATCCTCACCGTGGTGGAACACAAAACACAATGCGGTGATTATAATCCTCACCCTGGTCTGATATAAAACACACACTGCGGCGATTATAATCCTCACCCTGGTGTAATGTAAAACACACACTGCGGCGATTATAATCCTCACCCTGGTGTAATGTAAAACACACACTGCGGTGATTATAATCCTCACCCTGGTGTAATATAAAACACACACTGTGGTGATTATAATCCTCACCCTGGTCTGATATAAAACACACACTGCGGCGATTATAATCCTCACCCTGGTGTAATGTAAAACACACACTGCGGCGATTATAATCCTCACCCTGGTGTAATGTAAAACACACACTGCGGTGATTATACTCCTCACCCTGGTGTAATATAAAACATACACTGCGGTGATTATAATCCTCACCCTGGTGTAATATAAAACATACACTGCGGTGATTATAATCCTCACTCTGGTGTAATATAAAACACACACTGCGGTGATTATAATCCTCACTCTGGTGAAATATAAAACACACACTGCGGTGATTATAATCCTCACCCTGGTGTAATATAAAACACACACTGCGGTGATTATAATCCTCACCCTGGTGTAATATAAAACACACACTGTGGTGATTATAATCCTCAGCCTAGTGTAATATAAAACACACACTGCGGTGATTATAATCCTCACTCTGGTGTAATATAAAACACACACTGCGGTGATTATAATCCTCACCCTGGTGTAATGTAAAACACACACTGAGGTGATTATAATCCTCACCTTGGTGTAATATAAAACACACACTGCGGTGATTATAATCCTCACCCTGTGAAATATAAAACACACACTGCGGTGATTATAATCCTCACCCTGGTGTAATATAAAACACACACTGCGGTGATTATAATCCTCACCCTGTGAAATATAAAACACACACTGCGGTGATTATAATCCTCACCCTGGTGTCATATTAAATTCACACGACGGTGACTATACTCCTCACCCTGGTGTCATATAAGACACACACTGCGATGATTATAATCCTCAATCTGGTGTCATGTGAAACACACACTGCGGTGATTATAATCCTCACCCTGGTGTCAAAAAAAACCACACACTACCGTCATTATAATCCTCACCCTGGTGTAATATAAAACACACACTGCAGTGATTTTAATCCTCACACTGTTGTAAAATAAAACACACACTGCGGTGATTATAATCCTCACCCTGGTGTAATGTAAAACACACACTGCGGTGATTATAATCCTCACCCTGGTGTAAGATAAAAAACGCACTGCGGTTATTTTAATCCTCACCCTGTTGTAAAATAAAATACACACTGCGGTGATTATATTCCTCATCCTGGCGTAATATAAAACACACACTGCGGTGATTATAATCCTCACGCTGTTATAAAATAAAACACACACTGCGGTGATTATAATCCTCATCCTGGTGAAATATAAAACACACACTGCGGTGAATATTATCCTAAAACTGGTGTAATATAAAACACACACTGCGATGATTATAATCCTCACTCCAATGTAATAAAAATCACACATTGCGGTGAGTATAACACTCAACCTGGTGTAAGATAAAACACACACTGTGGTGACAATAATCCTACCCCGGTGAAATGTAAAAAACACACTGCGGTGATTACAATCATCACCCTGGTCTGATATAAATCACACACTGCGGAGATTATAATCCTCACCTTGGTGTCATGTAAAACACACACTGCGGTGATTATAATCCTTACCCTGATGTAATACAAGACATACACTGCGGTGATTATAATCCTCACACTGGTGTAATATAAAACACACACTGCGGTGATTATAATCCTCACCCTGGTCTAATGAAAAACACACACTGCGTTGATTATAATCCTCACCTTAGTGTAGCATACAACACACACTGCGGTGATTATAATCCTCACCCTGTGAAATGTAAAAAACACACTGCGGTGATTATAATCCTCAGCCTAGTGTAATATAAAACACACACTGCGGTGATTATAATCCTCACCCAAGTGTAATATAAATCACACACTGCGTTGATTATAATCCTCACCCTGGTGTAATGTAAAACACACACTGCGGTGATTATAATCCTCATCCAAGTGTAATATAAATCACACACTGCGGTGATTATAATCCTCACCCTGGTGTAATATAAAACACACACTGCGGTGATTATAATCCTCACCCTGGTCTAATGAAAAACACACACTGCGTTGATTATAATCCTCACCTTAGTGGAGCATACAACACACACTGCGGTGATTATAATCCTCACCCTGTGAAATGTAAAAAACACACTGCGGTGATTATAATCCTCAGCCTGGGGTAATGTAAACACACACTGCGGTGATTATAATCCTCACCTTGGTGTAATATAAAACACACACTGCGGTGATTATAATCCTCACCCTGGGGTAATGTAAACACACACTGCGGTGATTATAATCCTCACCTTGGTGTAACATAAAACACACACTGCGGTGATTATAATCCTCACTCTGGTGTAATGAAAAACACACACTGCGGTGATTATAATCGTCACCCTGGGGTAATGTAAACACACACTGCGGTGATTATAATCCTCACCTTGGTGTAATATAAAACACACACTGCGTGATTATAATCCTCACTCTGGTGTCATGAAAAACACACACTTCGGTGATTATAATCCTCACCCTAGTGTAATATAAATCACACACTGCGGTGATTATGATCCTCACCCTGTGAAATGTAAAATTCACACTGCGGAGGTTATAATCCTCACCCTGGTGTAATATAAAACACGCACTGTGGTGATTATAATCCACACCCTAGTGTAAGAAAAACACACACTGGAGTGATTATAATCCTCACCTTGGTGTAATATAAAACACACACTGCAGTGTTTATAATCCTCACTCTGGTGTAATATAAAACACACTACGGTGATTATAATCCTCACCCTGGTGTAATATAAAACACACACAGCGGAGATTTTAATCCTCACCCGAGTGTAATATAAAACACACACTGCGATGATTATAATCCTCACCATGGTGTCATGTAAAACACACACTGCGGTGACTATAATCTTCACCCTGGTGTAATATAAAACACACACTGCGGTGATTATAATCCTCACTCTGGTGTAATATAAAACACACACTGCGGTGATTATAATCCTCACCTTGGTGTAATGTAAAACACACACTGCGGTGATTATAATCCTCACCCTGGTGTAATGAAAAACACACACTGCGTTGATTATAATCCTCACCTTAGTGTAGCATACAACACACATTGCGGTGATTATAATCCTCACCCTGTGAAATGTAAAAAACACACTGCGGTGATTATAATCCTCAGCCTAGTGTAATATGAAACACACACTGCGGTGATTATAATCCTCATCCTGGTGAAATGTAAAACACACACTGCGGTAATTATAATCCACACCCTGGAGTAATATAAAACACACACTGTGGTGATTATAATCCTAAAACTGGTGTAATATAAAACACACACTGCGATGATTATAATCCTCACCCCAGTGTAATAAAAATCACACATTGCGGAGATTATAATACTCACCCTGGTGTAAGATAAAACACACACTGTAGTGATAATAATCCTAAACCTGGTGTAATACAAGACATACACTGCGGTGATTATAATCATCACACTGGTGTAATATAAAACACACACTGCGGTGATTATAATCCTCACACTGGTGCAATATAAAAAACACACTGCGGTGATTATAATCCTCACCCTGGTGTAATGAAAAACACACACTGCGTTGATTATAATCCTCACCTTAGTGTAGCATAAAACACACAATGCGGTGATTATAATCCTCACCCTGGTGTAATATAAAACTCACACTGCGGTGATTATAATCCTCACCCTGTGAAATGTCAAAAACACACTGCGGTGATTATAATCCTCAGCCTAGTGTAATATAAAACACACACTGCGGTGATTATACTCCTCAGCCTAGTGTAATATAAAACACAGACTGCGGTGATTATAATCCTCACCCAAGTGTAATATAAATCACACACCGTGGTGATTATAATCCTCACCCTGGTATAATGAAAAACACACACTGCGTTGATTATAATCCTCACCTTGGTGTAGCATAAAACACACATTGCAGTGATTATAATCCTCACCCTGGTGTAATATAAAACACACACTGCAGTGATTATAATCCTCACTATGGTGTAATATAAAACACACTGCGGTGATTACAATCCTCACCCTGCTGTAATATAAAACACACTGCGGTGATTACAATCCTCACCCTGGTGTAATATAAAACACACACTGCGGTGATTATAATCCTCACCCTGGTGGAACATAAAACACACACTGCGGTGATTATAATCCTCACCTGGGTCTGATATAAAACACACACTGCGGCGATTATAATCCTCAGCCTGGTGTAATATAAAACACACACTGCGGTGATTATAATCCTCACCCTGGTGTAATATAAAACACACTGCGGTGATTATAATCCTCAGCCTGGTGTAATATAAAACACACACTGCGGTGATTATAATCCTCACCCTGGTGTAATATAAAACACACACATGCGGCGATTATAATCCTCACCCTGGTGTAATATAAAACACACACTGCGGTGATTATAATCCTCGCCCTGGTGTAATGTAAAACACACAGTGCGGTGATTATAATCCTCACCCTGGTGTAATATAAAACACACACTGCGGTGATTATAATCCTCACTCTGGTGTAATATAAAACACACACTGCGGTGAGTATAATCCTCACCCTGTGAAATATAAAACACACACTGCGGTGATTATAATCCTAACCCTGGTGGAACATAAAACTCACACTGCGGTGATTATAATCCTCACCCTGGTCTGATATAAAACACACACTGCGGCGATTATAATCCTCACCCTGTTGTTAAATAAAACACACACAGCGGTGATTATACTCCTCACCCTAGTGTAATATAAAGCACACACTGCGGTGATTATAATCCTCACCCTAGTGTAATGTAAAACACACACTGCGGTGATTAAAATCCTCACCCTGGTGTAAGATAAAACACACACTGCGGTGATTTCAATCCTCACCCTGTTGTAAAATAAAACACACACTGCGGTGATTATAATCCTCACCCTGGTGAAATGTAAAACACACACTGCGGTAATTATAATCCTCACCCTGGAGTAATATAAAACACACACTGCGGCGATTATAATCCTCACTCTGGTGGAATATAAAACACACACTGCGATGATTATAATCCTCACCACAGTGTAATAAAAATCACGCATTGCGGAGATTATAATACTCACCCTGGTGTAAGATAAAACACACACTGTGGTGATAATAATCCTAACCCTAGTGAAATGTAAAAAACACACTGCGGTGATTATTATCATTACCCTGGTGTAATACAAGACATACACTGCGGTGCTTATAAACCTCACACTGGTGTAATATAAAACACACACTGCGGTGATTATAATCCTCACCCTGGTGTAATGAAAAACACACACTGCGTTAATTATAATCCTCACCTTAGTGTCGCATAAAACACACATTGCGGTGATTTTTATCCTCACCCTGGTGTAATATAAAACTCACACTGCGGTGATTATAATACTCACCCTGTGAAATGTAAAAAACACACTGCGGTGACTATAATCCTCAGCCTAGTGTAATATAATACACACACCGGTGATTATACTCCTCAGCCTAGTGTAATAAAAAACACACACTGCGGTGATTATAATCCTCACTTTGGTGTAACATAAAACACACACTGCGGTGATTATAATCCTCACCCTGGTGTAATGTAAACACACACTGCAGTGATTATAATCCTCACCCTGGTGTAATGAAAAACACACGCTGCGTTGATTATAATCCTCACCTTGGTGTAGCATAAAACACACATTGCGGTGATTATAATCCTCACCCTGGTGTAATATAAAACACACACTGCAATGATTATAATCCTCACTCTGGTGCAATATAAAACACACTGCGGTGATTATAATCCTCACCCTGGTGTAATATAAAACACACACTGCGGTGATTATAATCCTCACCCTGGTGTAATATAAAACACACACTGCGGTGATTATAATCCTCACCCTGGTGGAACATAAAACACACACTGCGGTGATTATAATCCTCACCCTGGTGTAATATAAAACACACACTGCAGTGATTATACTCCTCACCCTAGTATAATATATATCACGCACAGCGGAGATTATAATCCTCACCCGAGTGTAATATAAAACACACACTGCGGTGATTATAATCCTCACCCTGGTGGAACATAAAACACACACTGCGGTGATGATAATCCTCACCCTGGTCTGATATAAAACACACACTGCGGCGATTATAATCCTCACCATGGTGTCATGTAAAACACACACTGCGGTGACTATAATCTTCACCCTGGTGTCATATAAAACACACACTGCGGTGACTATAATCTTCACTCTGCTGTAATATAAAACACACACTGCGGTGATTATAATCCTCACTCTGGTGTAATATAAAACAGACACTGCGGTGATTATAATCCTCACTCTGGTGAAACATAAAACACACACTGCGGTGATTATAATCCTCACCCTGGTGTAATATAAAACACACACTGCGGTGATTATAATCCTCACCTTGGTGTAATGTAAAACACATACTGCGATGATTATAATCCTCACCCTGGTGTAATATAAAACACACACTGCGGTGGTTATAATCCTCACCCTGGTGTAATGTAAAACACACACTGCGGTGATTATAATCCTCACCCTGGTATAATGTAAAACACACACTGCGGTGATTATAATCCTCACTCTCATGTAATATAAAACACACACTGCGATGATTATAATCCTCACTCTCATGTAATATAAAACACACACTGCGATGATTATATTCCTCACTCTCATGTAATATAAAACACACACTGCGGTGATTATAATCCTCACTCTGGTGTAATATAAACACACAGTGCGGTGATTATAATCCTCACTCTGGTGTAATATAAAACAGACACTGCGGTGATTATAATCCTCACTCTGGTGAAATATAAAACACACACTGCGGGGATTATAATCCTCACCCTGGTGTAATATAAAACACACACTGCGGTGATTATAATCCTCACCTTGGTGTAATGTAAAACACACACTGCGGTGATTATAATCCTCACCCTGGTGTAATATAAAACACACACTGCGGTGATTATAATCCTCACTCTGGTGGAATATAAAACACACACTGCGGTGATTATAATCCTCACCCTGGTGTAATGTAAAACGCACACTGAGGTGATTATAATCCTCACCTTGGTGTGATATAAAACACACACTGCGGTGATTATAATCCTCACCCTGTGAAATATAAAACACACACTGCGGTGATTATAATCCTCACCCTGGTGTAAAAGAAAACACACACTGCGGTGATTATAATCCTCACCCTGTGAAATATAAAACACACACTGCGGTGATTATAATCCTCACCCTGGTGTAATATAAAATACACGCTGCGGTGATTATAGTCCACACCCTAGTGCAATATAAAACACACACTGCGGTGATTATAATCCTCACCATGGTGTAATATTAAATTCACATGACGGTGACTATAATCCTCACCCTGGTGTCACATAAGACACAAACTGCGATGATTACAATCCTCAATCTGGTGTCATATAAAACACACACTGCGGTGATTATAATCCTAAAACTGGTGTAATATAAAACACACACTGTGATGATTATAATCCTCACCCCAGTGAAATAAAAATCACACATTGCGGAGAGTATAATACTCACCCTGGTGTAAGATAAAACACACACTGTGGTGATAATAATCCTAACCCTGGTGAAATGTAAAACACACACTGCAGTGATTTTAATCCTCACCCTGTTGAAAAATAAAAACCACACTGCGGTGATTATAATCCTCACCCTAGTGTAATATCAAACACACACTGCGGTGATTATAATCCTCACCCTAGTGTAATGTAAAACACACACTGCGGTGATTATAATCCTCACCCTGGTGTAAGATAAAACACACACTGCGGTGATTTTAATCCTCACCCTGTTGCAAAATAAAACACACACTGCGGTGATTACAATCCTCATCCTGGTGCAATGTAAAACACACACTGCGGTGATTATAATCCTCACCCTGGAGTAATATAAAACACACACTGCGGTGATTATAATCCTAAAACTGCTGTAATATAAAACACACACTGCGATGATTATAATCCTCACCCCAGGGTAATAAAAATCACACATTGCGGAGATTATAATTCTCACCCTGGTGTAAGATAAAACACACACTGTGGTGATAATAATCCTAACCCTGGTGAAATGTAAAAAACACACTGCGGTGATTATAATCCTCACTCTGGTGTAATATAAAACACACACTGCGGTGATTTTAATCCTCACTCTGGTGAAATATAAAACACACACTGCGGTGATTTTAATCCTCACCCTGGTGCAATGAAAAACACACACTGCGTTGATTATAATCCTCACCGTAGTGTAGCATAAAACACACATTGCGGTGATTATAATCCTCACCCTGGTGAAATATAAAACTCACACTGCGGTGATTATAATACTCACGCTGTGAAATGTAAAAAACACACTGCGGTGATTATAATCCTCAGCCTAGTGTAATATAAAACACACACTGCGGTGATTATAATCCTCACCTTGGTGTAATATAAAACACAGACTGCGGTGATTATAATCCTCACCCTGGTGTAATATAAAACACAGACTGCGGTGATTATAATCCTCACCCAAGTGTAATATAAATCACACACCGCGGTGATTATAATCCTCACCCTGGTGTAATGAAAAACACACACTGCGGTGATTATACTCCTCACCCTGGTGTAATATAAAACACAGACTGCGGTGATTATAATCCTCACCCTGGTGTAATATAAAACACAGACTGCGGTGATTATAATCCTCACCCAAGTTTAATATAAATCACACACTGCGGTGATTATAATCCTCACCCTGGTGTAATATAAAACACAGACTGCGGTGATTATAATCCTCACCCAAGTGTAATATAAATCACACACCGCGGTGATTATAATCCTCACCCTGGTATAATGAAAAACACACACTGCGGTGATTATAATCCTCACTTTGGTGTAACGTAAAACACACACTGCGGTCATTATAATCCTCACACTGGTGTAATGTAAACACACACTGCGTTGATTATAATCCTCACCTTGGTGTACCATAAAACACACATTGCGGTGATTATAATCCTCACACTGGTGTAATATAAAACACACACTGCAGTGAATATAATCCTCACTCTTGTGTAATATAAAACACACTGCGGTGATTACAATCCTCACCCTGGTGTAATATAAAACACACTGTGGTGATTATAATCCTCACCCTGGTGTAATATAAAACACACACTGCAGTGATTATAATCCTCACCCTGGTGTAATGTAAAACACACACTGCGGTGATTATAATCCTCACCCTGGTGTAATATAAAACACACACGGCGGTGATTATAATCCTCACCGTGGTGGAACACAAAACACAATGCGGTGATTATAATCCTCACCCTGGTCTGATATAAAACACACACTGCGGCGATTATAATCCTCACCCTGGTGTAATGTAAAACACACACTGCGGCGATTATAATCCTCACCCTGGTGTAATGTAAAACACACACTGCGGTGATTATACTCCTCACCCTGGTGTAATATAAAACATACACTGCGGTGATTATAATCCTCACCCTGGTGTAATATAAAACATACACTGCGGTGATTATAATCCTCACTCTGGTGTAATATAAAACACACACTGCGGTGATTATAATCCTCACTCTGGTGAAATATAAAACACACACTGCGGTGATTATAATCCTCACCCTGGTGTAATATAAAACACACACTGCGGTGATTATAATCCTCACCCTGGTGTAATATAAAACACACACTGTGGTGATTATAATCCTCAGCCTAGTGTAATATAAAACACACACTGCGGTGATTATAATCCTCACTCTGGTGTAATATAAAACACACACTGCGGTGATTATAATCCTCACCCTGGTGTAATGTAAAACACACACTGAGGTGATTATAATCCTCACCCTGGTGTAATATAAAACACACACTGCAGTGATTATAATCCTCACCCTGTGAAATATAAAACACACACTGCGGTGATTATAATCCTCACCCTGGTGTAATATAAAACACACACTGCGGTGATTATAATCCTCACCCTGTTAAATATAAAACACACACTGCGGTGATTATAATCCTCACCCTGGTGTCATATTAAATTCACACGACGGTGACTATACTCCTCACCCTGGTGTCATATAAAACACACACTGCGATGATTATAATCCTCAATCTGGTGTCATGTGAAACACACACTGCGGTGATTATAATCCTCACCCTGGTGTCAAAAAAAACCACACACTACCGTCATTATAATCCTCACCCTGGTGTAATATAAAACACACACTGCAGTGATTTTAATCCTCACACTGTTGTAAAATAAAACACACACTGCGGTGATTATAATCCTCACCCTGGTGTAATGTAAAACACACACTGCGGTGATTATAATCCTCACCCTGGTGTAAGATAAAAAACGCACTGCGGTTATTTTAATCCTCACCCTGTTGTAAAATAAAATACACACTGCGGTGATTATAATCCTCATCCTGGTGTAATATAAAACACACACTGCGGTGATTATAATCCTCACCCTGTTATAAAATAAAACACACACTGCGGTGATTATAATCCTCATCCTGGTGAAATATAAAACACACACTGCGGTGAATATTATCCTAAAACTGGTGTAATATAAAACACACACTGCGATGATTATAATCCTCACTCCAATGTAATAAAAATCACACATTGCGGAGAGTATAATACTCAACCTGGTGTAAGATAAAACACACACTGTGGTGACAATAATCCTACCCCGGTGAAATGTAAAAAACACACTGCGGTGATTACAATCATCACCCTGGTCTGATATAAATCACACACTGCGGAGATTATAATCCTCACCTTGGTGTCATGTAAAACACACACTGCGGTGATTATAATCCTTACCCTGATGTAATACAAGACATACACTGCGGTGATTATAATCCTCACACTGGTGTAATATAAAACACACACTGCGGTGATTATAATCCTCACCCTGGTCTAATGAAAAACACACACTGCGTTGATTATAATCCTCACCTTAGTGTAGCATACAACACACACTGCGGTGATTATAATCCTCACCCTGTGAAATGTAAAAAACACACTGCGGTGATTATAATCCTCAGCCTAGTGTAATATAAAACACACACTGCGGTGATTATAATCCTCACCCAAGTGTAATATAAATCACACACTGCGTTGATTATAATCCTCACCCTGTGAAATGTAAAAAACACACTGCGGTGATTATAATCCTCAGCCTGGGGTAATGTAAACACACACTGCGGTGATTATAATCCTCACCTTGGTGTAATATAAAACACACACTGCGGTGATTATAATCCTCACCCTGGGGTAATGTAAACACACACTGCGGTGATTATAATCCTCACCTTGGTGTAACATAAAACACACACTGCGGTGATTATAATCCTCACTCTGGTGTAATGAAAAACACACACTGCGGTGATTATAATCGTCACCCTGGGGTAATGTAAACACACACTGCGGTGATTATAATCCTCACCTTGGTGTAATATAAAACACACACTGCGTGATTATAATCCTCACTCTGGTGTCATGAAAAACACACACTTCGGTGATTATAATCCTCACCCTAGTGTAATATAAATCACACACTGCGGTGATTATGATCCTCACCCTGTGAAATGTAAAATTCACACTGCGGAGGTTATAATCCTCACCCTGGTGTAATATAAAACACGCACTGTGGTGATTATAATCCACACCCTAGTGTAAGAAAAACACACACTGGAGTGATTATAATCCTCACCTTGGTGTAATATAAAACACACACTGCAGTGTTTATAATCCTCACTCTGGTGTAATATAAAACACACTACGGTGATTATAATCCTCACCCTGGTGTAATATAAAACACACACAGCGGAGATTTTAATCCTCACCCGAGTGTAATATAAAACACACACTGCGATGATTATAATCCTCACCATGGTGTCATGTAAAACACACACTGCGGTGACTATAATCTTCACCCTGGTGTAATATAAAACACACACTGCGGTGATTATAATCCTCACTCTGGTGTAATATAAAACACACACTGCGGTGATTATAATCCTCACTCTGGTGAAATATAAAACACACACTGCGGTGATTATAATCCTCACCCTGGTGTAATATAAAACACACACTGCGGTGATTATAATCCTCACCTTGGTGTAATGTAAAACACACACTGCGGTGATTATAATCCTCACCCTGGTCTAATGAAAAACACACACTGCGTTGATTATAATCCTCACCTTAGTGTAGCATACAACACACACTGCGGTGATTATAATCCTCACCCTGTGAAATGTAAAAAACACACTGCGGTGATTATAATCCTCAGCCTAGTGTAATATAAAACACACACTGCGGTGATTATAATCCTCACCCAAGTGTAATATAAATCACACACTGCGTTGATTATAATCCTCACCCTGGTGTAATGAAAAACACACACTGCGGTGAATATAATCCTCACTTTGGTGTAACATAAAACACACACTGCGGTGATTATAATCCTCACCCTGGTCTAACGAAAAACACACACTGCGTTCATTATAATCCTCACCTTAGTGTAGCATACAACACACACTGCGGTGATTATAATCCTCACCCTGTGAAATGTAAAAAACACACTGCGGTGATTATAATCCTCAACCTAGTGTAATATAAAACACACACTGCGGTGATTATAATCCACATCCGAGTGTAATATAAATCACACACTGCGGTGATTATAATCCTCACCCTGGTGTAATATAAAACACACACTGCGGTGATTATAATCCTCACCCTGGTCTAATGAAAAACACACACTGCGTTGATTATAATCCTCACCTTAGTGGAGCATACAACACACACTGCGGTGATTATAATCCTCACCCTGTGAAATGTAAAAAACACACTGCGGTGATTATAATCCTCAGCCTGGGGTAATGTAAACACACACTGCGGTGATTATAATCCTCACCTTGGTGTAATATAAAACACACACTGCGGTGATTATACTCCTCACCCTGGGGTAATGTAAACACACACTGCGGTGATTATAATCCTCACCTTGGTGTAACATAAAACACACACTGCGGTGATTATAATCCTCACTCTGGTGTAATGAAAAACACACACTGCGGTGATTATAATCGTCACCCTGGGGTAATGTAAACACACACTGCGGTGATTATAATCCTCACCTTGGTGTAATATAAAACACACACTGCGTGATTATAATCCTCACTCTGGTGTCATGAAAAACACACACTTCGGTGATTATAATCCTCACCCTAGTGTAATATAAATCACACACTGCGGTGATTATGATCCTCACCCTGTGAAATGTAAAATTCACACTGCGGAGGTTATAATCCTCACCCTGGTGTAATATAAAACACGCACTGTGGTGATTATAATCCACACCCTAGTGTAAGAAAAACACACACTGGAGTGATTATAATCCTCACCTTGGTGTAATATAAAACACACACTGCAGTGTTTATAATCCTCACTCTGGTGTAATATAAAACACACTACGGTGATTATAATCCTCACCCTGGTGTAATATAAAACACACACAGCGGAGATTTTAATCCTCACCCGAGTGTAATATAAAACACACACTGCGATGATTATAATCCTCACCATGGTGTCATGTAAAACACACACTGCGGTGACTATAATCTTCACCCTGGTGTAATATAAAACACACACTGCGGTGATTATAATCCTCACTCTGGTGTAATATAAAACACACACTGCGGTGATTATAATCCTCACTCTGGTGAAATATAAAACACACACTGCGGTGATTATAATCCTCACCCTGGTGTAATATAAAACACACACTGCGGTGATTATAATCCTCACCTTGGTGTAATGTAAAACACACACTGCGGTGATTATAATCCTCACCCTGGTCTAATGAAAAACACACACTGCGTTGATTATAATCCTCACCTTAGTGTAGCATACAACACACATTGCGGTGATTATAATCCTCACCCTGTGAAATGTAAAAAACACACTGCGGTGATTATAATCCTCAGCCTAGTGTAATATGAAACACACACTGCGGTGATTATAATCCTCACCTTGGTGTAACATAAAACACACACTGCGGTGATTATAATCCTCACTCTGGTGTAATGAAAAACACACACTGCGGTGATTATAATCCTCACCCTGGGGTAATGTAAACACACACTGCGGTGATTATAATCCTCACCTTGGTGTAATATAAAACACACACTGCGGTGATTATAATCCTCACCCTAGTGTAATATAAATCACACACTGCGGTGATTATAATCCTCACCCTGGTGTAATGAAAAAAAGACACTGCGGTGATTATAATCCTCACTTTGGTGTAACATAAAACACACACTGCGATGATTATAATCTTCACCCTGGTGTAATATAAAACATACACTGTGGTGATTATAATTCTCACCCTAGTGTAATATAAATCACACACTGCGGTGATTATGATCCTCACCCTGGTGTAATGAAAAACAGACACTGCGGGGATTATAATCCTCACCCTAGTATAATATATATCACACACTGCGGAGATTATAATACTCACCCTAGTGTAATATAAAACACACACTGTGGTGATTATAATCCTCACCCTAGTGTAATATAAATCACACACTGCGGTGATTATGATCCTCACCCTGGTGTAATATTAAATTCACACGACGGTGACTATAATCCTCACCCTGGTGTCATATAAGACACACACTGCGGTGATTATAATACTCACCCTGGTGTCAAAAAAAACCACACACTACTGTCATTATAATCCTCACCCTGGTGTAATATAAAACACACACTGCAGTGATTATAATCCTCACCCTGGTGTAATGTAAAACACACACTGCGGTGATTATAATCCTCACCCTGGTGTAAGATAAAAAACGCACTGCGGTGATTTTAATCCTCACCCTGTTGTAAAATAAAATACACACTGCGGTGATTATAATCCTCATCCTGGTGTAATATAAAACACACACTGCGGAGATTATAATCCTCACCCTGTTATAAAATAAAACACACACTGCGGTGATTATATTCCTCACCCTGGTGTAATATAAAACACACACTGCGGTGATTATAATCCTCACCCTGGTGTAATATAAAACACACATTGCGGTGATTATAATCCTCACCCTGGTGGAACATAAAACACACACTGCGGTGATTATAATCCTCACCCTGGTCTGATATAAAACACACACTGCGGCGATTATACTCCTCACCCTAGTATAATACATATCACGCACAGCGGAGATTATAATCCTCACCCGAGTGTAATATAAAACACACACTGCGGTGATTATAATCCTCACTCTGGTGTAATATAAAACACACACTGCGGTGATTATAATCCTCACTCTGGTGAAATATAAAACACACACTGCGGTGATTATAATCCTCACTCTGGTGAAATGTAAAACACACACTGCGGTGATTATAATCCTCAACCTGGTGTAATATAAAACACACACTGCGTTGATTATAATCCTCACCTTGGTGTAATGTAAAACACACACTGCGGTGATTATAATCTTCATCCTGGTGTAATATAAAACACACACTGCGGTGATTATAATCCTCACTCTGGTGTAATATAAAACACACACTGCGGTGATTATAATCCTCACTCTGGTGAAATATAAAACACACACTGCGGTGATCATAATCCTCAACCTGGTGTAATATAAAACACACACTGCGTTGATTATAATCCTCACCTTGGTGTAATGTAAAACACACACTGCGGTGATTATAATCCTCACCCTGGTGTAATATAAAACACACACTGCGGTGATTATAATCTTCACCCTGGTGTAATGTAAAACACACACTGCGGTGATTTTATTTCTCACCCTAGTGTAATATAAAACACACAGTGCGGTGATTATAATCCTCACCCTGGTGTAATGTAAAACACACACTGCGGTGATTATAATCCTCACTCTCGTGTAATATAAAACACACACTGCGATGATTATTATCCTCACCCTGGTGTAATATAAAACACACACTGCGATGATTATAATCCTCACCCCAGTGTAATAAAAATCACACATTGCGGAGAGTATAATACTCACCCTGGTGTAAGATAAAACACACACTGTGGTGACAATAATCCTAACCCTGGTGAAATGTAAAAAACACTGCGGTGATTATAATCCTCACCCTGTGAAATATAAAACACACACTGCGGTGATTATAATCCTCACCCTGGTGTAATATTAAATTCACACGACGGTGACTATAATCCTCACCCTGGTGTCATATAAGACACACACTGCGATGATTATAATCCTCAATCTGGTGTCATATGAAACACACACTGCGGTGATTATAATCCTCACCCTGGTGTAATATAAAACACACACTGCAGTGATTTTTATACTCACACTGTTGTAAAATAAAACACACACTGCGGTGATTATAATCCTCACCCTGGTTTAATGTAAAACACACACTGCGGTGATTATAATCCTCACCCTGGTGTAAGATAAAAAACGCACTGCGGTGATTTTAATCCTCACCCTGTTGTAAAATAAAATACACACTGCGGTGATTATAATCCTCATCCTGGTGTAATATAAAACACACACTGCGGTGATTATAATCCTCACCCTGTTATAAAATAAAACACACACTGCGGTGATTATAATCCTCACCCTGGTGTAATATTAAATTCACACGACGGTGACTATAATCCTCACCCTGGTGTCATATAAGACACACACTGCGATGATTATAATCCTCAATCTGGTGTCATATGAAACACACACTGCGGTGATTATAATCCTCACCCTGGTGTAATATAAAACACACACTGCAGTGATTTTAATACTCACACTGTTGTAAAATAAAACACAAACTGCGGTGATTATAATCCTCACCCTGGTTTAATGTAAAACACACACTGCGGTGATTATAATCCTCACCCTGGTGTAAGATAAAAAACGCACTGCGGTGATTTTAATCCTCACCCTGTTGTAAAATAAAATACACACTGCGGTGATTATAATCCTCATCCTGGTGTAATATAAAACACACACTGCGGTGATTATAATCCTCACCCTGTTATAAAATAAAACACACACTGCGGTGATTATAATCCTCACCCTGGTGTAATATTAAATTCACACGACGGTGACTATAATCCTCACCCTGGTGTCATATAAGACACACACTGCGATGATTATAATCCTCAATCTGGTGTCATATGAAACACACACTGCGGTGACTATAATCTTCACCCTGGTGTAATATAAAACACACACTGCGGTGATTATAATCCTCACTCTGGTGTAATATAAAACACACACTGCGGTGATTATAATCCTCACTCTGGTGAAATATAAAACACACACTGCGGTGATTATAATCCTCACCCTGGTGTAATATAAAACACACACTGCGGTGATTATAATCCTCACCTTGGTGTAATGTAAAACACACACTGCGGTGATTATAATCCTCACCCTGGTGTAATGAAAAACACACACTGCGTTGATTATAATCCTCACCTTAGTGTAGCATACAACACACATTGCGGTGATTATAATCCTCACCCTGTGAAATGTAAAAAACACACTGCGGTGATTATAATCCTCAGCCTAGTGTAATATGAAACACACACTGCGGTGATTATAATCCTCACCTTGGTGTAACATAAAACACACACTGCGGTGATTATAATCCTCACTCTGGTGTAATGAAAAACACACACTGCGGTGATTATAATCCTCACCCTGGGGTAATGTAAACACACACTGCGGTGATTATAATCCTCACCTTGGTGTAATATAAAACACACACTGCGGTGATTATAATCCTCACCCTAGTGTAATATAAATCACACACTGCGGTGATTATAATCCTCACCCTGGTGTAATGAAAAAAAGACACTGCGGTGATTATAATCCTCACTTTGGTGTAACATAAAACACACACTGCGATGATTATAATCTTCACCCTGGTGTAATATAAAACATACACTGTGGTGATTATAATTCTCACCCTAGTGTAATATAAATCACACACTGCGGTGATTATGATCCTCACCCTGGTGTAATGAAAAACAGACACTGCGGGGATTATAATCCTCACCCTAGTATAATATATATCACACACTGCGGAGATTATAATACTCACCCTAGTGTAATATAAAACACACACTGTGGTGATTATAATCCTCACCCTAGTGTAATATAAATCACACACTGCGGTGATTATGATCCTCACCCTGGTGTAATATTAAATTCACACGACGGTGACTATAATCCTCACCCTGGTGTCATATAAGACACACACTGCGGTGATTATAATACTCACCCTGGTGTCAAAAAAAACCACACACTACTGTCATTATAATCCTCACCCTGGTGTAATATAAAACACACACTGCAGTGATTATAATCCTCACCCTGGTGTAATGTAAAACACACACTGCGGTGATTATAATCCTCACCCTGGTGTAAGATAAAAAACGCACTGCGGTGATTTTAATCCTCACCCTGTTGTAAAATAAAATACACACTGCGGTGATTATAATCCTCATCCTGGTGTAATATAAAACACACACTGCGGAGATTATAATCCTCACCCTGTTATAAAATAAAACACACACTGCGGTGATTATATTCCTCACCCTGGTGTAATATAAAACACACACTGCGGTGATTATAATCCTCACCCTGGTGTAATATAAAACACACATTGCGGTGATTATAATCCTCACCCTGGTGGAACATAAAACACACACTGCGGTGATTATAATCCTCACCCTGGTCGGATATAAAACACACACTGCGGCGATTATACTCCTCACCCTAGTATAATATATATCACGCACAGCGGAGATTATAATCCTCACCCGAGTGTAATATAAAACACACACTGCGGTGATTATAATCCTCACTCTGGTGTAATATAAAACACACACTGCGGTGATTATAATCCTCACTCTGGTGAAATATAAAACACACACTGCGGTGATTATAATCCTCACTCTGGTGAAATGTAAAACACACACTGCGGTGATTATAATCCTCAACCTGGTGTAATATAAAACACACACTGCGTTGATTATAATCCTCACCTTGGTGTAATGTAAAACACACACTGCGGTGATTATAATCTTCATCCTGGTGTAATATAAAACACACACTGCGGTGATTATAATCCTCACTCTGGTGTAATATAAAACACACACTGCGGTGATTATAATCCTCACTCTGGTGAAATATAAAACACACACTGCGGTGATCATAATCCTCAACCTGGTGTAATATAAAACACACACTGCGTTGATTATAATCCTCACCTTGGTGTAATGTAAAACACACACTGCGGTGATTATAATCCTCACCCTGGTGTAATATAAAACACACACTGCGGTGATTATAATCTTCACCCTGGTGTAATGTAAAACACACACTGCGGTGATTTTATTCCTCACCCTAGTGTAATATAAAACACACAGTGCGGTGATTATAATCCTCACCCTGGTGTAATGTAAAACACACACTGCGGTGATTATAATCCTCATTCTCGTGTAATATAAAACACACACTGCGATGATTATTATCCTCACCCTGGTGTAATATAAAACACACACTGCGATGATTATAATCCTCACCCCAGTGTAATAAAAATCACACATTGCGGAGAGTATAATACTCACCCTGGTGTAAGATAAAACACACACTGTGGTGACAATAATCCTAACCCTGGTGAAATGTAAAAAACACTGCGGTGATTATAATCCTCACCCTGTGAAATATAAAACACACACTGCGGTGATTATAATCCTCACCCTGGTGTAATATTAAATTCACACGACGGTGACTATAATCCTCACCCTGGTGTCATATAAGACACACACTGCGATGATTATAATCCTCAATCTGGTGTCATATGAAACACACACTGCGGTGATTATAATCCTCACCCTGGTGTAATATAAAACACACACTGCAGTGATTTTAATACTCACACTGTTGTAAAATAAAACACACACTGCGGTGATTATAATCCTCACCCTGGTTTAATGTAAAACACACACTGCGGTGATTATAATCCTCACCCTGGTGTAAGATAAAAAACGCACTGCGGTGATTTTAATCCTCACCCTGTTGTAAAATAAAATACACACTGCGGTGATTATAATCCTCATCCTGGTGTAATATAAAACACACACTGCGGTGATTATAATCCTCACCCTGTTATAAAATAAAACACACACTGCGGTGATTATAATCCTCACCCTGGTGTAATATTAAATTCACACGACGGTGACTATAATCCTCACCCTGGTGTCATATAAGACACACACTGCGATGATTATAATCCTCAATCTGGTGTCATATGAAACACACACTGCGGTGATTATAATCCTCACCCTGGTGTAATATAAAACACACACTGCAGTGATTTTAATACTCACACTGTTGTAAAATAAAACACAAACTGCGGTGATTATAATCCTCACCCTGGTTTAATGTAAAACACACACTGCGGTGATTATAATCCTCACCCTGGTGTAAGATAAAAAACGCACTGCGGTGATTTTGATCCTCACCCTGTTGTAAAATAAAATACACACCGCGGTGATTATAATCCTCATCCTGGTGTAATATAAAACACACACTGCGGTGATTATAATCCTCACCCTGGAGTAATATAAAACACACACTGCGGTGATTATTATCCTAAAACTGGTGTAATATAAAACACACACTGCGATGATTATAATCCTCACCCCAGTGTAATAAAAATCACACATTGCGGAGAGTATAATACTCACCCTGGAGTAATATAAAACACACACTGCGGTGATTATAATCCTAACCCTGGTGAAATGTAAAAAACACACTGCGGTGATTATAATCATCACCCTGGTCTGATATAAATCACACACTGCGGGGATTATAATCCTCACCTTGGTGTCATGTAAAACACACACTGCGGTGATTATAATCCTTACCCTGATGTAATACAAGACATACACTGCGGTGATTATAATCCTCACCCTGGTCTAATGAAAAACACACACTGCGTTGATTATAATCCTCACCTTAGTGTAGCATACAACACACATTGCGGTGATTATAATCCTCACCCTGGTGTAATATAAAACACACACTGCGGTGATTATAATCCTCACCCAAGTGTAATACAAATCACACACTGCGGTGATGAAAATCCTCACCCTGGTGTAATGAAAAACACACACTGCGGTGATTATAATCCTCACCTTGGTGTAATATAAAACACACACTGCGGTGATTATAATCCTCATTTTCGTGTAACATAAAACACACACTGCGGTGATTATAATCCTCACCCTGGGGTAATGTAAACACACACTGCGGTGATTATAATCCTCACCTTGGTGTAACATAAAACACACACTGCGGTGATTATAATCCTCACTCTGGTGTAATGAAAAACACACACTGCGGTGATTATAATCCTCACCCTGGGGTAATGTAAACACACACTGCGGTGATTATAATCCTCACCTTGGTGTAATAGAAAACACACACTGCGGTGATTATAATCCTCACTCTGGTGTAATGAAAAACACACACTGCGGTGATTATAATCCTCACCCTGGTGTAATGTAAACACACACTGCGGTGATTATAATCCTCACCTTGGTGTAATATAAAACATACACTGTGGTGATTATAATCCTCACCCTGGGGTAATGAAAACACACACTGCGTTGATTATAATCCTCACCTTGGTGTAGCATAAAACACACACTGCGGTGATTATAATCATCACCCTGGTGTAATATAAAACACACACTGCGGTGATTATAACCCTCACCCTGGTGTAATATAATACACACACTGCGGTAATTATAATCATCACCTTGGTGAAACATAAAACACACACTGCGGTGATTATTATCCTCACGCTGGTGTAATATAAAACAAACACTGCGTTGATTATAATCCTCACCTTGGTGTAGCATAAAACACACACTGCGGTGATTATAATCCTCACCCTGGTGGAATGAAAAACACACACTGCGGTGATTATAATCTTCTCCCTGGTGTAATATAAAACACACACTGTGGTGATAATAATCCTCACCCTCGTGTAGTGTACAACACACGCATCGTTGATTATAATCCTCACCCTGTGAAATGTAAAAAACACACTGCGGTGATTATAATCCTCTCCCTGGGGTAATGTAAAACGCACAATGCGGTGATTATAATCCTCACCCTGGTGTAACATAAAATACACACTGCGGTGATTATAATCCTCACCCTGGTGTAATGTAAAACACACACTGCGGTGATTATAATCCTCACCCTGGTGTAATGTAAAACACACACTGCGGCGATTATAATCCTCACCCTGGCCCAGTATAAAATGCACACTGCGGTGATTATCATCGTCACCCTGTGAAATGTAAAATTCACACTGCGGAGATTATAATCCTCACCCTGGTGTAATATAAAACACACACTGTGGTGATTATAATCCACACCCTAGTGTAAGAAAAACACACACTGGAGTGATTATAATCCTCACCTTGGTGTAATATAAAACACACACTGCAGTGTTTATAATCCTCACTCTGGTGTAATATAAAACACACTACGGTGATTATAATCCTCACCCTGGTGTAATATAAAACACACACAGCGGAGATTTTAATCCTCACCCGAGTGTAATATAAAACACACACTGCGATGATTATAATCCTCACCATGGTGTCATGTAAAACACACACTGCGGTGACTATAATCTTCACCCTGGTGTAATATAAAACACACACTGCGGTGATTATAATCCTCACTCTGGTGTAATATAAAACACACACTGTGCGGTGATTATAATCCTCACCCTGGTGTAATATAAAACACAAACTGCGGTGATCATAATCCTCACCCTAGTGTAATATAAAACACACACTGCGGTGATTATATTCCTCACCCTGCTGTAATATAAAACACACACTGCGGTGATTATAATCTTCACCCTGGTGTAATATAAAACACACACTGCGGTGATTATAATCCTCAATCTGGTGTACTGTAAAACACACACTGCGATGATTAGAATTCTCACCCTGGTGTAATATAAAACACACACTGTGGTGATTTTATTCCTCACCCTGGTGTAATATAAAACACACACTGCGGTGAGTATAATCCTCACTCTGGTGTAATGTAAAACACACACTGCGGTGGTTATAATCCTCACCCTGGTGTAATATAAAACACACACTGCGGTGATTATAATCTTCACCCTGGTGTAATATAAAACACACACTGCGGTGATTATTATCCTCATCCTGGTTTAAAGTAAAACACACACTGCGGTGATTATAATCCTCATTCTGATGTAATATAAAAGACACACTGCGGAGATTATAATACTCACCCTGGTGTAAGATAAAACACACACTGTGGTGACAATAATCCTAACCCTGGTGAAATGTAAAAAACACTGCGGTGATTATAATCCTCACCCTGTGAAATATAAAACACACACTGCGGTGATTATAATCCTCACCCTGGTGTAATATTAAATTCACACGACGGTGACTATAATCCTCACCCTGGTGTCATATAAGACACACACTGCGATGATTATAATCCTCAATCTGGTGTCATATGAAACACACACTGCGGTGATTATAATCCTCACCCTGGTGTAATATAAAACACACACTGCAGTGATTTTAATACTCACACTGTTGTAAAATAAAACACACACTGCGGTGATTATAATCCTCACCCTGGTTTAATGTAAAACACACACTGCGGTGATTATAATCCTCACCCTGGTGTAAGATAAAAAACGCACTGCGGTGATTTTAATCCTCACCCTGTTGTAAAATAAAATACACACTGCGGTGATTATAATCCTCATCCTGGTGTAATATAAAACACACACTGCGGTGATTATAATCCTCACCCTGGAGTAATATAAAACACACACTGCGGTGATTATTATCCTAAAACTGGTGTAATATAAAACACACACTGCGATGATTATAATCCTCACCCCAGTGTAATAAAAATCACACATTGCGGAGAGTATAATACTCACCCTGGTGTAAGATAAAACACACACTGTGGTGACAATAATCCTAACCCTGGTGAAATGTAAAAAACACACTGCGGTGATTATAATCATCACCCTGGTCTGATATAAATCACACACTGCGGGGATTATAATCCTCACCTTGGTGTCATGTAAAACACACACTGCGGTGATTATAATCCTTACCCTGATGTAATACAAGACATACACTGCGGTGATTATAATCCTCACACTGGTGTAATATAAAACACACACTGCGGTGGTTCCAATCCTCACCCTGGTCTAATGAAAAACACACACTGCGTTGATTATAATCCTCACCTTAGTGTAGCATACAACACACATTGCGGTGATTATAATCCTCACCCTGGTGTAATATAAAACACACACTGCGGTGATTATAATCCTCACCCAAGTGTAATACAAATCACACACTGCGGTGATGAAAATCCTCACCCCGGTGTAATGAAAAACACACACTGCGGTGATTATAATCCTCACCTTGGTGTAATATAAAACACACACTGCGGTGATTATAATCCTCATTTTCGTGTAACATAAAACACACACTGCGGTGATTATAATCCTCACCCTGGGGTAATGTAAACACACACTGCGGTGATTATAATCCTCACCTTGGTGTAACATAAAACACACACTGCGGTGATTATAATCCTCACTCTGGTGTAATGAAAAACACACACTGCGGTGATTATAATCCTCACCCTGGGGTAATGTAAACACACACTGCGGTGATTATAATCCTCACCTTGGTGTAATAGAAAACACACACTGCGGTGATTATAATCCTCACTCTGGTGTAATGAAAAACACACACTGCGGTGATTATAATCCTCACCCTGGTGTAATGTAAACACACACTGCGGTGATTATAATCCTCACCTTGGTGTAATATAAAACATACACTGTGGTGATTATAATCCTCACCCTGGGGTAATGAAAACACACACTGCGTTGATTATAATCCTCACCTTGGTGTAGCATAAAACACACACTGCGGTGATTATAATCATCACCCTGGTGTAATATAAAACAAACACTGCGGTGATTATAACCCTCACCCTGGTGTAATATAATACACACACTGCGGTAATTATAATCCTCACCTTGGTGAAACATAAAACACACACTGCGGTGATTATTATCCTCACCCTGGTGTAATATAAAACAAACACTGCGTTGATTATAATCCTCACCTTGGTGTAGCATAAAACACACACTGCGGTGATTATAATCCTCACCCTGGTGGAATGAAAAACACACACTGCGGTGATTATAATCCTCTCCCTGGTGTAATATAAAACACACACTGTGGTGATAATAATCCTCACCCTCGTGTAGTGTACAACACACGCATCGTTGATTATAATCCTCACCCTGTGAAATGTAAAAAACACACTGCGGTGATTATATTCCTCTCCCTGGGGTAATGTAAAACGCACAATGCGGTGATTATAATCCTCACCCTGGTGTAACATAAAATACACACTGCGGTGATTATAATCCTCACCCTGGTGTAATGTAAAACACACACTGCGGTGATTATAATCCTCACCCTGGTGTAATGTAAAACACACACTGCGGCGATTATAATCCTCACCCTGGCCCAGTATAAAATGCACACTGCGGTGATTATCATCGTCACCCTGTGAAATGTAAAATTCACACTGCAGAGATTATAATCCTCACCCTGGTGTAATATAAAACACACACTGTGGTGATTATAATCCACACCCTAGTGTAAGAAAAACACACACTGGAGTGATTATAATCCTCACCTTGGTGTAATATAAAACACACACTGCAGTGTTTATAATCCTCACTCTGGTGTAATATAAAACACACTACGGTGATTATAATCCTCACCCTGGTGTAATATAAAACACACACAGCGGAGATTTTAATCCTCACCCGAGTGTAATATAAAACACACACTGCGATGATTATAATCCTCACCATGGTGTCATGTAAAACACACACTGCGGTGACTATAATCTTCACCCTGGTGTAATATAAAACACACACTGCGGTGATTATAATCCTCACCCTGGTGTAATATAAAACACACACTGCGGTGATTATAATCCTCACTCTGGTGTAATATAAAACACACACTGCGGTGATTATAATCCTCACTCTGGTGAAATATAAAACACACACTGCGGTGATTATAATCCTCACCCTGGTGTAATATAAAACACACACTGCGGTGATTATAATCCTCACCTTGGTGTAATGTAAAACACACACTGCGGTGATTATAATCCTCACCCTGGTCTAATGAAAAACACACACTGCGTTGATTATAATCCTCACCTTAGTGTAGCATACAACACACACTGCGGTGATTATAATCCTCACCCTGTGAAATGTAAAAAACACACTGCGGTGATTATAATCCTCAGCCTAGTGTAATATAAAACACACACTGCGGTGATTATAATCCTCACCCAAGTGTAATATAAATCACACACTGCGTTGATTATAATCCTCACCCTGGTGTAATGAAAAACACACACTGCGGTGAATATAATCCTCACTTTGGTGTAACATAAAACACACACTGCGGTGATTATAATCCTCACCCTGGTCTAATGAAAAACACACACTGCGTTCATTATAATCCTCACCTTAGTGTAGCATACAACACACACTGCGGTGATTATAATCCTCACCCTGTGAAATGTAAAAAACACACTGCGGTGATTATAATCCTCAACCTAGTGTAATATAAAACACACACTGCGGTGATTATAATCCTCATCCAAGTGTAATATAAATCACACACTGCGGTGATTATAATCCTCACCCTGGTGTAATATAAAACACACACTGCGGTGATTATAATCCTCACCCTGGTCTAATGAAAAACACACACTGCGTTGATTATAATCCTCGCCTTAGTGGAGCATACAACACACACTGCGGTGATTATAATCCTCACCCTGTGAAATGTAAAAAACACACTGCGGTGATTATAATCCTCAGCCTGGGGTAATGTAAACACACACTGCAGTGATTATAATCCTCACCTTGGTGTAATATAAAACACACACTGCGGTGATTATAATCCTCACCCTGGGGTAATGTAAACACACACTGCGGTGATTATAATCCTCACCTTGGTGTAACATAAAACACACACTGCGGTGATTATAATCCTCACTCTGGTGTAATGAAAAACACACACTGCGGTGATTATAATCGTCACCCTGGGGTAATGTAAACACACACTGCGGTGATTATAATCCTCACCTTGGTGTAATATAAAACACACACTGCGTGATTATAATCCTCACTCTGGTGTCATGAAAAACACACACTTCGGTGATTATAATCCTCACCCTAGTGTAATATAAATCACACACTGCGGTGATTATGATCCTCACCCTGTGAAATGTAAAATTCACACTGCGGAGGTTATAATCCTCACCCTGGTGTAATATAAAACACGCACTGTGGTGATTATAATCCACACCCTAGTGTAAGAAAAACACACACTGGAGTGATTATAATCCTCACCTTGGTGTAATATAAAACACACACTGCAGTGTTTATAATCCTCACTCTGGTGTAATATAAAACACACTACGGTGATTATAATCCTCACCCTGGTGTAATATAAAACACACACAGCGGAGATTTTAATCCTCACCCGAGTGTAATATAAAACACACACTGCGATGATTATAATCCTCACCATGGTGTCATGTAAAACACACACTGCGGTGACTATAATCTTCACCCTGGTGTAATATAAAACACACACTGCGGTGATTATAATCCTCACTCTGGTGTAATATAAAACACACACTGCGGTGATTATAATCCTCACTCTGGTGAAATATAAAACACACACTGCGGTGATTATAATCCTCACCCTGGTGTAATATAAAACACACACTGCGGTGATTATAATCCTCACCTTGGTGTAATGTAAAACACACACTGCGGTGATTATAATCCTCACCCTGGTGTAATGAAAAACACACACTGCGTTGATTATAATCCTCACCTTAGTGTAGCATACAACACACATTGCGGTGATTATAATCCTCACCCTGTGAAATGTAAAAAACACACTGCGGTGATTATAATCCTCAGCCTAGTGTAATATGAAACACACACTGCGGTGATTATAATCCTCACCTTGGTGTAACATAAAACACACACTGCGGTGATTATAATCCTCACTCTGGTGTAATGAAAAACACACACTGCGGTGATTATAATCCTCACCCTGGGGTAATGTAAACACACACTGCGGTGATTATAATCCTCACCTTGGTGTAATATAAAACACACACTGCGGTGATTATAATCCTCACCCTAGTGTAATATAAATCACACACTGCGGTGATTATAATCCTCACCCTGGTGTAATGAAAAAAAGACACTGCGGTGATTATAATCCTCACTTTGGTGTAACATAAAACACACACTGCGATGATTATAATCTTCACCCTGGTGTAATATAAAACATACACTGTGGTGATTATAATTCTCACCCTAGTGTAATATAAATCACACACTGCGGTGATTATGATCCTCACCCTGGTGTAATGAAAAACAGACACTGCGGGGATTATAATCCTCACCCTAGTATAATATATATCACACACTGCGGAGATTATAATACTCACCCTAGTGTAATATAAAACACACACTGTGGTGATTATAATCCTCACCCTAGTGTAATATAAATCACACACTGCGGTGATTATGATCCTCACCCTGGTGTAATATTAAATTCACACGACGGTGACTATAATCCTCACCCTGGTGTCATATAAGACACACACTGCGGTGATTATAATACTCACCCTGGTGTCAAAAAAAACCACACACTACTGTCATTATAATCCTCACCCTGGTGTAATATAAAACACACACTGCAGTGATTATAATCCTCACCCTGGTGTAATGTAAAACACACACTGCGGTGATTATAATCCTCACCCTGGTGTAAGATAAAAAACGCACTGCGGTGATTTTAATCCTCACCCTGTTGTAAAATAAAATACACACTGCGGTGATTATAATCCTCATCCTGGTGTAATATAAAACACACACTGCGGAGATTATAATCCTCACCCTGTTATAAAATAAAACACACACTGCGGTGATTATATTCCTCACCCTGGTGTAATATAAAACACACACTGCGGTGATTATAATCCTCACCCTGGTGTAATATAAAACACACATTGCGGTGATTATAATCCTCACGCTGGTGGAACATAAAACACACACTGCGGTGATTATAATCCTCACCCTGGTCTGATATAAAACACACACTGCGGCGATTATACTCCTCACCCTAGTATAATATATATCACGCACAGCGGAGATTATAATCCTCACCCGAGTGTAATATAAAACACACACTGCGGTGATTATAATCCTCACTCTGGTGTAATATAAAACACACACTGCGGTGATTATAATCCTCACTCTGGTGAAATATAAAACACACACTGCGGTGATTATAATCCTCACTCTGGTGAAATGTAAAACACACACTGCGGTGATTATAATCCTCAACCTGGTGTAATATAAAACACACACTGCGTTGATTATAATCCTCACCTTGGTGTAATGTAAAACACACACTGCGGTGATTATAATCTTCATCCTGGTGTAATATAAAACACACACTGCGGTGATTATAATCCTCACTCTGGTGTAATATAAAACACACACTGCGGTGATTATAATCCTCACTCTGGTGAAATATAAAACACACACTGCGGTGATCATAATCCTCAACCTGGTGTAATATAAAACACACACTGCGTTGATTATAATCCTCACCTTGGTGTAATGTAAAACACACACTGCGGTGATTATAATCCTCACCCTGGTGTAATATAAAACACACACTGCGGTGATTATAATCTTCACCCTGGTGTAATGTAAAACACACACTGCGGTGATTTTATTCCTCACCCTAGTGTAATATAAAACACACAGTGCGGTGATTATAATCCTCACCCTGGTGTAATGTAAAACACACACTGCGGTGATTATAATCCTCACTCTCGTGTAATATAAAACACACACTGCGATGATTATTATCCTCACCCTGGTGTAATATAAAACACACACTGCGATGATTATAATCCTCACCCCAGTGTAATAAAAATCACACATTGCGGAGAGTATAATACTCACCCTGGTGTAAGATAAAACACACACTGTGGTGACAATAATCCTAACCCTGGTGAAATGTAAAAAACACTGCGGTGATTATAATCCTCACCCTGTGAAATATAAAACACACACTGCGGTGATTATAATCCTCACCCTGGTGTAATATTAAATTCACACGACGGTGACTATAATCCTCACCCTGGTGTCATATAAGACACACACTGCGATGATTATAATCCTCAATCTGGTGTCATATGAAACACACACTGCGGTGATTATAATCCTCACCCTGGTGTAATATAAAACACACACTGCAGTGATTTTAATACTCACACTGTTGTAAAATAAAACACACACTGCGGTGATTATAATCCTCACCCTGGTTTAATGTAAAACACACACTGCGGTGATTATAATCCTCACCCTGGTGTAAGATAAAAAACGCACTGCGGTGATTTTAATCCTCACCCTGTTGTAAAATAAAATACACACTGCGGTGATTATAATCCTCATCCTGGTGTAATATAAAACACACACTGCGGTGATTATAATCCTCACCCTGTTATAAAATAAAACACACACTGCGGTGATTATAATCCTCACCCTGGTGTAATATTAAATTCACACGACGGTGACTATAATCCTCACCCTGGTGTCATATAAGACACACACTGCGATGATTATAATCCTCAATCTGGTGTCATATGAAACACACACTGCGGTGATTATAATCCTCACCCTGGTGTAATATAAAACACACACTGCAGTGATTTTAATACTCACACTGTTGTAAAATAAAACACAAACTGCGGTGATTATAATCCTCACCCTGGTTTAATGTAAAACACACACTGCGGTGATTATAATCCTCACCCTGGTGTAAGATAAAAAACGCACTGCGGTGATTTTAATCCTCACCCTGTTGTAAAATAAAATACACACTGCGGTGATTATAATCCTCATCCTGGTGTAATATAAAACACACACTGCGGTGATTATAATCCTCACCCTGGAGTAATATAAAACACACACTGTGGTGATTATTATCCTAAAACTGGTGTAATATAAAACACACACTGCGATGATTATAATCCTCACCCCAGTGTAATAAAAATCACACATTGCGGAGAGTATAATACTCACCCTGGTGTAAGATAAAACACACACTGTGGTGACAATAATCCTAACCCTGGTGAAATGTAAAAAACACACTGCGGTGATTATAATCATCACCCTGGTCTGATATAAATCACACACTGCGGGGATTATAATCCTCACCTTGGTGTCATGTAAAACACACACTGCGGTGATTATAATCCTTACCCTGATGTAATACAAGACATACACTGCGGTGATTATAATCCTCACACTGGTGTAATATAAAACACACACTGCGGTGGTTCCAATCCTCACCTTGGTCTAATGAAAAACACACACTGCGTTGATTATAATCCTCACCTTAGTGTAGCATACAACACACATTGCGGTGATTATAATCCTCACCCTGGTGTAATATAAAACACACACTGCGGTGATTATAATCCTCACCCAAGTGTAATACAAATCACACACTGCGGTGATGAAAATCCTCACCGTGGTGTAATGAAAAACACACACTGCGGTGATTATAATCCTCACCTTGGTGTAATATAAAACACACACTGCGGTGATTATAATCCTCATTTTCGTGTAACATAAAACACACACTGCGGTGATTATAATCCTCACCCTGGGGTAATGTAAACACACACTGCGGTGATTATAATCCTCACCTTGGTGTAACATAAAACACACACTGCGGTGATTATAATCCTCACTCTGGTGTAATGAAAAACACACACTGCGGTGATTATAATCCTCACCCTGGGGTAATGTAAACACACACTGCGGTGATTATAATCCTCACCTTGGTGTAATAGAAAACACACACTGCGGTGATTATAATCCTCACTCTGGTGTAATGAAAAACACACACTGCGGTGATTATAATCCTCACCCTGGTGTAATGTAAACACACACTGCGGTGATTATAATCCTCACCTTGGTGTAATATAAAACATACACTGTGGTGATTATAATCCTCACCCTGGGGTAATGAAAACACACACTGCGTTGATTATAATCCTCACCTTGGTGTAGCATAAAACACACACTGCGGTGATTATAATCATCACCCTGGTGTAATATAAAACAAACACTGCGGTGATTATAAACCTCACCCTGGTGTAATATAATACACACACTGCGGTAATTATAATCCTCACCTTGGTGAAACATAAAACACACACTGCGGTGATTATTATCCTCACCCTGGTGTAATATAAAACAAACACTGCGTTGATTATAATCCTCACCTTGGTGTAGCATAAAACACACACTGCGGTGATTATAATCCTCACCCTGGTGGAATGAAAAACACACACTGCGGTGATTATAATCCTCTCCCTGGTGTAATATAAAACACACACTGTGGTGATAATAATCCTCACCCTCGTGTAGTGTACAACACACGCATCGTTGATTATAATCCTCACCCTGTGAAATGTAAAAAACACACTGCGGTGATTATATTCCTCTCCCTGGGGTAATGTAAAACGCACAATGCGGTGATTATAATCCTCACCCTGGTGTAACATAAAATACACACTGCGGTGATTATAATCCTCACCCTGGTGTAATGTAAAACACACACTGCGGTGATTATAATCCTCACCCTGGTGTAATGTAAAACACACACTGCGGCGATTATAATCCTCACCCTGGCCCAGTATAAAATGCACACTGCGGTGATTATCATCGTCACCCTGTGAAATGTAAAATTCACACTGCGGAGATTATAATCCTCACCCTGGTGTAATATAAAACACACACTGTGGTGATTATAATCCACACCCTAGTGTAAGAAAAACACACACTGGAGTGATTATAATCCTCACCTTGGTGTAATATAAAACACACACTGCAGTGTTTATAATCCTCACTCTGGTGTAATATAAAACACACTACGGTGATTATAATCCTCACCCTGGTGTAATATAAAACACACACAGCGGAGATTTTAATCCTCACCCGAGTGTAATATAAAACACACACTGCGATGATTATAATCCTCACCATGGTGTCATGTAAAACACACACTGCGGTGACTATAATCTTCACCCTGGTGTAATATAAAACACACACTGCGGTGACTATAATCTTCACCCTGGTGTAATATAAAACACACACTGCGGTGATTATAATCCTTACTCTGGTGTAATATAAAACACACACTGTGCGGTGATTATAATCCTCACCCTGGTGTAATATAAAACACAAACTGCGGTGATCATAATCCTCACCCTAGTGTAATATAAAACACACACTGCGGTGATTATATTCCTCACCCTGCTGTAATATAAAACACACACTGCGGTGATTATAATCTTCACCCTGGTGTAATATAAAACACACACTGCGGTGATTATATTCCTCAATCTGGTGTACTGTAAAACACACACTGCGATGATTAGAATTCTCACCCTGGTGTAATATAAAACACACACTGTGGTGATTTTATTCCTCACCCTGGTGTAATGTAAAACACACACTGCGGTGAGTATAATCCTCACTCTGGTGTAATGTAAAACACACACTGCGGTGGTTATAATCCTCACCCTGGTGTAATATAAAACACACACTGCGGTGATTATAATCTTCACCCTGGTGTAATATAAAACACACACTGCGGTGATTATTATCCTCATCCTGGTTTAAAGTAAAACACACACTGCAGTGATTATAATCCTCATTCTGATGTAATATAAAAGACACACTGCGGTGATTATAATCCTCACACTGGTGTAATATAAAACACACTGCGGTGATTATAATCCTCACCCCTGTAATATAAAACACACACTGCGGTGATTATAATCCTGACACTGGTGTAATATAAAACACACACTGCGGTGATTATAATCCTCACCCTGGTGTAATATAAAACACACACTTCAGTGATTATAATCCTCACCCTGGTGTCATATAAAACACACACTGCGGTGATTATAATACTCACCCAGGTGTAATATAAAATATACACTGCGGTGATTATCATCCACAAAATGGTGTAATATAAAACGCACTGCGGTGATTATAATACTCTCCCTGGTGTAATATAAAACAAACACTGCGGTTATTATAATCCTCACCCTGGTGTAAGATAAAACACACACTGCGGTGATTATAATCCTCACCCTGGTGTAATACAAATCACACACTGCGGTGATTATAATCCTCACCCTGGTGTCATATAAAATACACACTGCGGTGATTATAATCCTCACACTGATGTAATATAAAACACACACTGCGGTGATTATAATCCTCACCCTGGTGTAATATAATACACACACAGCGGTGATTATTATCCTCATCCTGGTGAAATATAAAACACACACTGCAGTGATTATAATCCTCACCCTGGTGTAATATAAAACACACACTGCGGTGATTATTATCCTCATCCTGGTGTAATACAAAACACACACTTCAGTGATTAAAATCCTTACCCTGGTGTAATGTAAAACACACACTGCGATGATTATAATCCTCACCCTGGTGTAATATAATCAACACATTGCAGTGATTATAATCCTCACCCTGGTGTAATATAAAACACACACTGCGGTGATTATAATCCTAACCTTGATGTAATATAAAACACACACTGCGGGGAATATAATTCTCACTCTGGGGTAATATAAAACACACACTGCGGTGATTATAATCCACAGCCGGGTGGAATGTAAAACGCACACTGCGATGATTATAGTCTGCCCCCTGGTGTAATATAATCAACACACTGCAGTGATTATAATCCTCACCCTGGTGTAATGTAAAACACACAGTGCGATGATTATAATCCTCACCCTGGAGTAATTTACAACACACAATGTGGTGAATATACTCCACACACTGGTGTCATGCAAAACACACACTGCGGTGATTATAATCCTCACCCTGGTGTAATATAAAACACACACTGCGGTGATTATAATCCTCACACTGTGGTAATATAAAACACACACTGCGGTGATTATAATCCTCACCCTGACTTAATGTAAAACACACACGGTGGTGATTAAAATCCTCACCCTGGTGTGATATAAAACACACACTGCGGTGATTATAATCCTCACCCTGGTGTAATATAAAACACACACTGCGGTGATGACTATCCTCATCCTGGTGTAATATAAAACACACACTGCGGTGATTATTATCCTCACTCTGGTGTCATATAAAACACACACTGCGGTGATTATAATCCTTACCCTGGTGTAATGTGAAACACACTGCGGTGATTATAATCCTCAACCTGGTGTAATATAAAACACACACTGCGGTGATTATAATCCTCACCTTGGTGTAATGTAAAACACACACTGGGGGGATTATATTCCTCACGCTGGTGTAATGTAAAACACACACTGCGGTGATTATATTCCTCACGCTGGTGTAATATAAAACACACACTGCGGTGATTATAATCCTCACTCTGGTGTAGTATAAAACACACACTGCGGTGATTATATTCCTCACACTGGTGTAATATAAAACACACACTGCGGTGATTATAATCCTCACCCTGATGTAATATAAAACACACACTGCAGTGATTATAATCCTCACCCCGGTGTAATATAAAACACACACTGCGGTGATTATATTCCTCACACTGGTGTAATATAAAACACACACTGCGGTGATTATATTCCTCACGCTGGTGTAATATAAAACACACACTGCGGTGATTATAATCCTCACTCTGGTGTAATATAAAACAAACACTGCGGTGATTATAATCCTCACCCTGGTGTAATATAAAACACACACTGCGGTGATTATAATCCACACCCTGGTGTAATATAAAACACACACTGCAGTGATTATAATCGTCATCCTGGTGTAATATAAAACACACACTGCGGTGATTATAATCCTCACCCCGGTGTAATATAAAACACACACTGCTGTGATTATATTCCTCACCCTGGTGTAATATAAAATACACACTGCGGGGATTATAATCCTCACCCTGGTGTAATATAAAACACACACTGCAGTGATTATAATCCTCACCCTGGTGTAATATAAAACACACACTACGGTGATTATACTCCTCAACTGTGTGTAATGTAAAACCATCAATGCTGTGATTATAATCCTCACCCTGGTGTAATATACAACACACACTGCAGTGATTATAATCCTCACCCTGGTGTAATGTAAAACACACACTGTGATGATTATAATCCTCAACCTGGTGTAATGTAAAACACACACTGCGATGATTATAATCCTCACTCTGGTGTAATATTAAACACACATTGCGGTGATTATATTCCTCACCCTGGTGTAATGTAAAACAAACACTGCGGAGATTATAATCCTCACCCTGGTGTAATATAAAACACACACTGCGGTGATTATAATCCTCACCCTGGTGTAATATAATAAACACACTGGGGTGATTATAATCCTCACCCTGATGTAATATAAAACACACACTGCGGTGATTATAATCCTCACCCTGGTGTAATATAAAACACACACTGCGATGATTATAATCCTCACCCTGGAGTAATATAATAAACACACTGGGGTGATTATAATCCTCACCCTGATGTAATATAAAACACACACTGCGGTGATTATAATCCTCACCCTGATGTAATATAAAACACACACTGCGATGATTATAATCCTCACCCTGGAGTAATATAATAAACACACTGCGGTGATTATAATCCTCACCCTGGTGTAATCTAAAACACACACTGCGCTGATCATATTCCTCAAACTGCTGTCGTATAAATTACACACTGCAGTGAATATAATCCTCACTCTGGTGTAATGTAAAACACACACTGCGGTGATTATAATCCACACTCTGGTGTAATATAAAACACACACTGCTGTGATTATAATCTTCACCCTGGTGTAATATAAATCACACACTGCGGTGATTATAATCCTCACACTGGTGTAATATAAAACACACACTGCGGTGATTATAATCTTCACCCTGGTGTAATATAAATCACACACTGCGGTGATTATAATCCTCACCCTGGTGTCATATAAAATACACACTGCGGTGATTATAATCCTCACCCTGGTGTAATACAAAAACACACACTGCGGTGATTATAATCCTCACCCTGGTGTAAGATAAAACACACACTGCAGTGATTATAATCTTCACCCTGGTGTAATATAAAACACACACTGCGGTGATTATTATCCTCATCCTGGTGTAATATAAAACACACACTGCGGTGATTATAATTCTCACCCTGGTGTAATATAAAACACACACTGCGGTGAATAAAATCCTCACCCTGTGTAATATAAAACACACACTGCGGTGATTATAATCTTCACCCTGGTGTAATATAAAACAAACACTGCGGTGATTATATTCCTCACCCTGGTGTAATGTAAAAGACACACTGCGATGATTATAATCCTCACCCTGGTGTAATATAAAACACACACTGCGGTGATTTTATTCCTCACCCTGGTGTAATGTAAAACACACACTGCGGTGATTTTATTCCTCACCCTAGTGTAATATAAAACACACACTGCGGTGATTATAATCCTCACCCTGGTGGAATATAAAACACACAGTGCGGTGATTATAATCCTCACCCTGCTGTAATATAAAACACACACTGCGGTGATTATAATCTTCACCCTGGTGTAATATAAAACACACACTGCGGTGATTATAATCCTCACACTGGTGGAATATAAAACACACACTGCGGTGATTATAATCTTCACCCTGGTGTAATGTAAAACACACACTGCGGTGATTTTATTCCTCACCCTAGTGTAATATAAAACACACAGTGCGGTGATTATAATCCTCACCCTGGTGTAATACAAAACACACACTGCGGTGATTATAATCTTCACCCTGGTGTAATATAAAACACACACTGCTGTGATTATAATCCTCAGCCTGGTGTAATGTAAAATACACACTGCGGTGATTATTATCCTCATCATGGTGTAATACAAAACACACACTTCAGTGATTATAATCCTCACCCTGGTGTAATATAAATCACACAGTGCGGTGATTATGATCGTCACCCTGGTGTAATATAAAACACACCGTGCGGTGATTATAATCCTCACTATGGTGTAATATAAAACACAAACTGCGGTGATCATAATCCTCACCCTGGAGTAATATAAAACACACACAGCGGTGATTATATTCCTCACCCTGCTGTAATATAAAACACACACTGCGGTGATTATATTCCTCACCCTGCTGTAATATAAAACACACACTGCGGTGATAATAATCTTCACCCTGGTGTAATATAAAACACACACTGCGGTGATTATAATCCTCACCCTGGTGTAATGTAAAACACACACTGCGTTGATTATAATCCTGATCCTTGTGTAATATAAAACACACACTGCGGTGATTTTATTCCTCACCCTGGTGTAATGTAAAACACACACTGCGGTGATTACAATCCACACTCTGGCGTAATATAAAACACGCACTGCAGTGATTATAATCCTCACCCTGGTGTAATATAAAACACACACTGCGGTGATTATAATTCTCACCCTGGTGTAATATAAAACACACACTGCGGTGAATAAAATCCTCACCCTGTGTAATATAAAACACACACTGCGGTGATTATGATATTCACTCTGGTGTAATATAAAAGACACACTGCGGTGATTATAATCCTCACTCTGGTCTAATATATAACACACACTGCAGCTGTACAGGATTTTGGTTAGGCCACAGTTGGAGTACTGTGTGCAGTTCTGGTCGCCTCACTTTAGGAAAGATGTGGAAGCTTTGGAGAGGGTGCAGAGAATATTTACCAGGATGTTGCCTGGAATGGAGAGTAGGTCGTACGAGGATAGGCTGACAGTTCTCGGCCTTTTCTCGTTGGAACGGCGAAGGATGAGGGGTGACTTGATAGAGGTTTATAAGATGATCAGAGGAATAGATAGAGTAGACAGTCAGAAACTTTTTCCCCGGGTACAACAGAGTGTTACAAGGGGACATAAATTTAAGGTGAAGGGTGGAAGGTATAGGGGAGATGTCAGGGGTGGGTTCTTTACCCAGAGAGTGGTGGGTGCATGGAATGCGCTCCCCGTGGGAGTGGTAGAGTCAGAATCATTGGCGAATTTTAAGCGGCATTTGGATAGGTACATGGATGGGTGCTTAATCTAGGTTAGAAGTTCGGCACAACATCGTGGGCCGAAGGGCCTGTCTGTGCTGTATTGTTCTATGTTCTATATTCTATGATTATAGTGCTCACCAAGGTGTAATATAATAAACACACTGCGGTGATTATAGTCCTCACCCTGATGTAATATAAAACACACACTGCGCTGATCATATTCCTCAAACTGCTGTCGTATACATCACACACTGCAGTGAATATAATCCTCACTCTGGTGTAATGTAAAACACACACTGCGGTGATTATAATCCACACTCTGGTGTAATATAAAACACACACTGCTGTGATTATATTCCTCACCCTGCTGTAATATAAAACACACACTGCGTTGATTATAACCTTCACCCTGGTGTAATATAAAACACACACTGCGGTGATTATATTCCTCACCCGGGTGTAATGTAAAAGACACACTGCGATGATTATAATCCTCACCCTGGTGTAATATAAAACACACACTGCGGTGATTTTATTCCTCACCCTGGTGTAATGTAAAACACACACTGCGGTGATTTTATTCCTCACCCTAGTGTAATATAAAACACACACTGCGGTGATTATAATCCTCACCCTGGTGTAATATAAAACACAAACTGCGGTGATCATAATCCTCACCCTGGTGTAATATAAAACACACACTGTGGTGATTATAATCTTCACCCTGGTGTAATATAAAACACACACTGCGGTGATTATTATCCTCATCCTGGTGTAATGTAAAACACACACTGCGGTGATTATAATCCTCACACTGGTGTAATATAAAACACACTGCGGTGATTATAATCCTCACCCCTGTAATATAAAACACACACTGCGGTGATTATAGTCCTCACCCTGGTGTCACATAAAATACACACTGCGGTGATTATAATCCTGACACTGGTGTAATATAAAACACACACTGTGGTGATTATAATTCTCACCCTGGTGTAATATAAAACACACACTGCAGTGATTATAATCCTCACCCTGGTGTAATATAAAACACACACTGCAGTGATTATAATCCTCACCCTGGTGTAATATAAAACACACTGCGGTGATTATAATCCTCACCCTGGTGTAATATAAAACACACACTGCGGTGATTATAATCCTCACCCTGGTGTAATATAAAACACACACTGCAGTGATTATAATCCTCACCCTGGTGTAATGTAAAAGACACACTGCGATGATTATAATCCTCACCCTGGTGTAATATAAAACACACACTGCGGTGATTTTATTCCTCACCCTGGTGTAATGTAAAACACACACTGCGGTGATTTTATTCCTCACCCTAGTGTAATATAAAACACACACTGCGGTGATTATAATCCTCACCCTGGTGGAATATAAAACACACAGTGCGGTGATTATAATCCTCACCCTGCTGTAATATAAAACACACACTGCGGTGATTATAATCTTCACCCTGGTGTAATATAAAACACACACTGCGGTGATTATAATCCTCACACTGGTGGAATATAAAACACACACTGCGGTGATTATAATCTTCACCCTGGTGTAATGTAAAACACACACTGCGGTGATTTTATTCCTCACCCTAGTGTAATATAAAACACACAGTGCGGTGATTATAATCCTCACCCTGGTGTAATACAAAACACACACTGCGGTGATTATAATCTTCACCCTGGTGTAATATAAAACACACACTGCGGTGATTATAATCTTCACCCTGGTGTAATATAAAACACACACTGCTGTGATTATAATCCTCAGCCTGGTGTAATGTAAAATACACACTGCGGTGATTATTATCCTCATCATGGTGTAATACAAAACACACACTTCAGTGATTATAATCCTCACCCTGGTGTAATATAAATCACACAGTGCGGTGATTATGATCGTCACCCTGGTGTAATATAAAACACACCGTGCGGTGATTATAATCCTCACTATGGTGTAATATAAAACACAAACTGCGGTGATCATAATCCTCACCCTGGAGTAATATAAAACACACACAGCGGTGATTATATTCCTCACCCTGCTGTAATATAAAACACACACTGCGGTGATTATATTCCTCACCCTGCTGTAATATAAAACACACACTGCGGTGATAATAATCTTCACCCTGGTGTAATATAAAACACACACTGCGGTGATTATAATCCTCACCCTGGTGTAATGTAAAACACACACTGCGTTGATTATAATCCTGATCCTTGTGTAATATAAAACACACACTGCGGTGATTTTATTCCTCACCCTGGTGTAATGTAAAACACACACTGCGGTGATTACAATCCACACTCTGGCGTAATATAAAACACGCACTGCAGTGATTATAATCCTCACCCTGGTGTAATATAAAACACACACTGCGGTGATTATAATTCTCACCCTGGTGTAATATAAAACACACACTGCGGTGAATAAAATCCTCACCCTGTGTAATATAAAACACACACTGCGGTGATTATGATATTCACTCTGGTGTAATATAAAAGACACACTGCGGTGATTATAATCCTCACTCTGGTCTAATATATAACACACACTGCAGCTGTACAGGACTTTGGTTAGGCCACAGTTGGAGTACTGTGTGCAGTTCTGGTCGCCTCACTTTAGGAAAGATGTGGAAGCTTTGGAGAGGGTGCAGAGAATATTTACCAGGATGTTGCCTGGAATGGAGAGTAGGTCGTACGAGGATAGGCTGACAGTTCTCGGCCTTTTCTCGTTGGAACGGCGAAGGATGAGGGGTGACTTGATAGAGGTTTATAAGATGATCAGAGGAATAGATAGAGTAGACAGTCAGAAACTTTTTCCCCGGGTACAACAGAGTGTTACAAGGGGACATAAATTTAAGGTGAAGGGTGGAAGGTATAGGGGAGATGTCAGGGGTGGGTTCTTTACCCAGAGAGTGGTGGGTGCATGGAATGCGCTCCCCGTGGGAGTGGTAGAGTCAGAATCATTGGCGAATTTTAAGCGGCATTTGGATAGGTACATGGATGGGTGCTTAATCTAGGTTAGAAGTTCGGCACAACATCGTGGGCCGAAGGGCCTGTCTGTGCTGTATTGTTCTATGTTCTATATTCTATGATTATAGTGCTCACCAAGGTGTAATATAATAAACACACTGCGGTGATTATAGTCCTCACCCTGATGTAATATAAAACACACACTGCGCTGATCATATTCCTCAAACTGCTGTCGTATACATCACACACTGCAGTGAATATAATCCTCACTCTGGTGTAATGTAAAACACACACTGCGGTGATTATAATCCACACTCTGGTGTAATATAAAACACACACTGCTGTGATTATATTCCTCACCCTGCTGTAATATAAAACACACACTGCGTTGATTATAACCTTCACCCTGGTGTAATATAAAACACACACTGCGGTGATTATATTCCTCACCCTGGTGTAATGTAAAAGACACACTGCGATGATTATAATCCTCACCCTGGTGTAATATAAAACACACACTGCGGTGATTTTATTCCTCACCCTGGTGTAATGTAAAACACACACTGCGGTGATTTTATTCCTCACCCTAGTGTAATATAAAACACACACTGCGGTGATTATAATCCTCACCCTGGTGTAATATAAAACACAAACTGCGGTGATCATAATCCTCACCCTGGTGTAATATAAAACACACACTGTGGTGATTATAATCTTCACCCTGGTGTAATATAAAACACACACTGCGGTGATTATTATCCTCATCCTGGTGTAATGTAAAACACACACTGCGGTGATTATAATCCTCACACTGGTGTAATATAAAACACACTGCGGTGATTATAATCCTCACCCCTGTAATATAAAACACACACTGCGGTGATTATAGTCCTCACCCTGGTGTCACATAAAATACACACTGCGGTGATTATAATCCTGACACTGGTGTAATATAAAACACACACTGTGGTGATTATAATTCTCACCCTGGTGTAATATAAAACACACACTGCAGTGATTATAATCCTCACCCTGGTGTAATATAAAACACACACTGCAGTGATTATAATCCTCACCCTGGTGTAATATAAAACACACTGCGGTGATTATAATCCTCACCCTGGTGTAATATAAAACACACACTGCGGTGATTATAATCCTCACCCTGGTGTAATATAAAACACACACTGCAGTGATTATAATCCTCACCCTGGTGTAATATAAAACACACACTGCGGTGATTATAATCCTCACCCTGGTGTAATATAAAACACACACTGCGGTGATTATAATCCTCACTCTGGTGTAATGTAAAACTCACACTGCGGTGATTATAATCCTCACCCTGGTGTAATATAAAACACACACTGCGGTGATTATAATCCTCTCCCTGGTGTAATAGAAAACACACACCGCGGTGATTATAATCCTCACCCTGGTGTAATGTAAAACACACACTGCGGTGATTATACTCCTCACCCTGGTGTAATGTAAAACACACACTGCGGTGATTATAATCCTCACCCTGGTGTAATATAAAACACACACTGCGGTGATTATAATCCTGATCCTTGTGTAATATAAAACACACACGGCGGTGATTTTATTCCTCACCCTGGTGTAATGTAAAACACACACTGCGGTGATTACAATCCACACTCTGGCGTAATATAAAACACGCACTGCAGTGATTATAATCCTCACCCTGGTGTAATATAAAACACACACTGCGGGGATTATAATACTCACCTTGGGGTAATTTAAAATGCACACTGCGGGGATTATAATCCTCACCCTAGTGTAATATAATAAACACACTGCGGTGATCATATTCCTCAAACTGCTGTAGTATACATCACACACTGCGGTGATTATAATCCACACTCTGGTGTAATATAAAACACACACTGCTGTGATTATATTCCTCACCCTGGTATAATGTAAAACACACACTGCGGTGATTATTATCCTCATCCTGGTGTAATACAAAACACACACTTCATTGATTATAATCCTCACCCTGGTGTAATATAAATCACACAGTGCGGTGATTATGATCGTCACCCTGGTGTAATATAAAACACACCGTGCGGTGATTATAATCCTCACTATGGTGTAATATAAAACACAACCTGCGGTGATCATAATCCTCACCCTGGAGTAATATAAAACACACACAGCGGTGATTATATTCCTCACCCTGCTGTAATATAAAACACACACTGCGGTGATTATATTCCTCACCCTGCTGTAATATAAAACACACACTGCGGTGATAATAATCTTCACCCTGGTGTAATATAAAACACACACTGCGGTGATTATAATCCTCACCCTGGTGTAATGTAAAACACACACTGCGTTGATTATAATCCTGATCCTTGTGTAATATAAAACACACACTGCGGTGATTTTATTCCTCACCCTGGTGTAATGTAAAACACACACTGCGGTGATTACAATCCACACTCTGGCGTAATATAAAACACGCACTGCAGTGATTATAATCCTCACCCTGGTGTAATATAAAACACACACTGCGGGGATTATAATACTCACCTTGGGGTAATTTAAAATGCACACTGCGGGGATTATAATCCTCACCCTAGTGTAATATAATAAACACACTGCGGTGATCATATTCCTCAAACTGCTGTAGTATACATCACACACTGCGGTGATTATAATCCACACTCTGGTGTAATATAAAACACACACTGCTGTGATTATATTCCTCACCCTGGTATAATGTAAAACACACACTGTGGTGATTAAAATCCTCACCCTGGTGTCATATAAAACACACACTGCGGAGATTATAATCCTCACCCTGGTGTAATATAAAACACACACTGCGGGGATTATACTCCTCACCCTGGTGTAATATAATAAACACACTGCGGTGATCATATTCCTCACCCTGGTGTAATATAAAACACAAACTGCGGTGATTATGATCGTCACCCTGGTGTAATATAAAACACACAATGCGGTGATTATGATCGTCACCCTGGTGTAATATAAAACACACAGTGCGGTGATTATGATCGTCACCCTGGTGTAATATACAACACACTGTGCGGTGATTATAATCCTCACCCTGGTGTATTATAAAACACAAACTGCGGTGATCATAATCCTCACCCTAGTGTAATATAAAACACACACTACGGTGATTATATTCCTCACCCTGCTGTAATATAAAACACACACTGCGGTGATTATAATCTTCACCCTGGTGTAATATAAAACACACACTGCGGTGATTATAATCCTCACTCTGGTGTACTGTAAAACACACACTGCGATGATTAGAATCCTCACCCTGGTGTAATATAAAACACACACTGTGGTGATTTTATTCCTCACCCTGGTGTAATGTAAAACACACACTGCAGTGAGTATAATCCTCACTATGGTGTAATATAAAACACACACTGCGGTGGTTATAATCCTCACCCTGGTGTAATATAAAACACACACTGCGGTGATTATAATCTTCACCCTGGTGTAATATAAAACACACACTGCGGTGATTATTATCCTCATCCTGGTTTAAAGTAAAACACACACTGCGGTGATTATAATCCTCATTCTGGTGTAATATAAAAGACACACTGCGGTGATTATAATCCTCACACTGGTGTAATATAAAACACACTGCGGTGATTATAATCCTCACCCCTGTAATATAAAACACACACTGCGGTGATTATAATCCTCACCCTGGTGTCACATAAAATACACACTGCGGTGATTATAATCCTGACACTGGTGTAATATAAAACACACACTGCGGTGATGATAATCCTCACCCTGGTGTAATACAAAAACACACACTGCGGTGATTATAATCCTCATCCTGGTGTAAGATAAAACACACACTGCAGTGATTATAATCTTCACCCTGGTGTAATATAAAACACACACTGCGGTGATTATTATCCTCATCCTGGTGTAATATAAAACACACACTGCAGTGATTATAATTCTTACCCTGGTGTAATATAAAACACACACTGCGGTGATTATAATTCTCACCCTGGTGTAATATAAAACACACACTGCGGTGAATAAAATCCTCACCCTGTGTAATATAAAACACACACTGCGGTGATTATGATATTCACTCTGGTGTAATATAAAAGACACACTGCGGTGATTATAATCCTCACTCTGGTCTAATATATAACACACACTGCAGCTGTACAGGACTTTGGTTAGGCCACAGTTGGAGTACTGTGTGCAGTTCTGGTCGCCTCACTTTAGGAAAGATGTGGAAGCTTTGGAGAGGGTGCAGAGAATATTTACCAGGATGTTGCCTGGAATGGAGAGTAGGTCGTACGAGGATAGGCTGACAGTTCTCGGCCTTTTCTCATTGGAACGGCGAAGGATGAGGGGTGACTTGATAGAGGTTTATAAGATGATCAGAGGAATAGATAGAGTAGACAGTCAGAAACTTTTTCCCCGGGTACAACAGAGTGTTACAAGGGGACATAAATTTAAGGTGAAGGGTGGAAGGTATAGGGGAGATGTCAGGGGTGGGTTCTTTACCCAGAGAGTGGTGGGTGCATGGAATGCGCTCCCCGTGGGAGTGGTAGAGTCAGAATCATTGGCGAACTTTAAGCGGCCTTTGGGTGGGCACATGGATGGGTGCTTAATCTAGGTTAGAAGTTCGGCACAACATCGTGGGCCGAAGGGCCTGTTCTGTGCTGTATTGTTCTATGTTCTATATTCTTTGATTATAGTCCTCACCCAGGTGTAATATAATAAACACACTGCGGTGATTATAGTCCTCACTCTGGTGTAATGTAAAACACACACTGCGGTGATTATAATCCACACTCTGGTGTAATATAAAACACACACTGCTGTGATTATATTCCTCACCCTGGTGTAATGTAAAACACACACTGCGGTGATTATAATCCTCACTCTGGTGTAATATATAACACACACTGCGGTGATTATATTCCTCACCCTGCTGTAATATAAAACACACACTGCGGTGATTATAATCTTCACCCTGGTGTAATATAAAACACACACTGCGGTGATTATATTCCTCACCCTGGTGTAATGTAAAAGACAAACTGCGGTGATCATAATCCTCACCCTGGTGTAATATAAAACACACACTGCGGTGATTATAATCTTCACCCTGGTGTAATATAAAACACACACTGCGGTGATTATTATCCTCATCCTGGTGTAATGTAAAACACACACTGCGGTGATTATAATCCTCACCCTGGTGTAATATAAAACACAAACTGCGGTGATCATAATCCTCACCCTGGTGTAATATAAAACACACACTGCGGTGATTATAATCTTCACCCTGGTGTAATATAAAACACACACTGCGGTGATTATTATCCTCATCCTGGTGTAATGTAAAACACACACTGCGGTGATTATAATCCTCACCCTGGTGTAATATAAAACACACTGCGGTGATTATAATCCTCACCCCTGTAATTTAAAACACACACTGCGGTGATTATAATCCTCACCCTGGTGTCACATAAAATACACACTGCGGTGATTATAATCCTGACACTGGTGTAATATAAAACACACACTGCGGTGATTATAATCCTCACCCTGGTGTAAAATAAAACACACACTGCGGTGATTATAATCCTAACCCTGGTGTCATATAAAACACACACTGCGGTGATTATAAACCTCACCCTGGTGTAATATAAAACACACACTGCAGTGATTATAATCCTCACCCTGGTGTAATATAAAACACAATGCGGTGATTATAATCCTCACCCTGGTGTAATATAAAACACACACTGCGGTGATTATAATCCTCACCCTGGTGTAATATAAAACACACACTGCAGTGATTATAATCCTCACCCTGGTGTAATATAAAACACACACTGCGGTGATTATAATCCTCACCCTGGTGTAATATAAAACACACACTGCGGTGATTATAATCCTCACTCTGGTGTAATATAAAACTCACACTGCGGTGATTATAATCCTCACCCTGGTGTAATATAAAACACACACTGCGGTGATTATAATCCTCTCCCTGGTGTAATATAAAACACACACCGCGGTGATTATAATCCTCACCCTGGTGTTATGTAAAACACACACTGCGATGATTATAATCCTCACCCTGGTGTAATATAAAACACACACTTCAGTGATTATAATCCTCACCCTGGCGTAATATAAAACACACACTGCGGTGATTATAATCTTCACCCTGGTGTAATATAAAACACACACTGCTGTGATTATAATCCTCAGCCTGGTGTAATGTAAAATACACACTGCGGTGATTATTATCCTCATCCTGGTGTAATACAAAACACACACTTCAGTGATTATAATCCTCAACCTGGTGTAATATAAAACACACACTGCGGTGATTATGATCGTCACCCTGGTGTAATATAAAACACACCGTGCGGTGATTATAATCCTCACTATGGTGTAATATAAAACACAAACTGCGGTGATTATAATCTTCACCCTGGTGTAATATAAAACACATACTGCGGTGATTATAATCCTGACACTGGCGTAATATAAAACACACATTGCGGTGATTATAATCCTCACCCTGGTGTCATATAAAACACACACTGCGGTGATTATAATCCTCTCCCTGGTGTAATATAAAACACACATTGCGGTGATTAAAATCCTCACCCTGGTGTAATACAAAAACACACACTGCGGTGATTATAATCCTCGCCCTGGTGTAAGATAAAACACACACTGCAGTGATTATAATCTTCACCCTGGTGTAATATAAAACACACACTGCGGTGATTATTATCCTCATCCTGGTGTAATATAAAACACACACTGCAGTGATTATAATTCTTACCCTGGTGTAATATAAAACACACACTGCGGTGATTATAATTCTCACCCTGGTGTAATATAAAACACACACTGCGGTGAATAAAATCCTCACCCTGTGTAATATAAAATACACACTGCGGTGATTATAATCTTCACCCTGGTGTAATATAAAACAAACACTGCGGTGATAATATTCCTCACCCTGGTGTAATGTAAAAGACACACTGCGATGATTATAATCCTCACCCTGGTGTAATATAAAACACACACTGCGGTGATTTTATTCCTCACCCTGGTGTAATGTAAAACACACACTGCGGTGATTTTATTCCTCACCCTAGTGTAATATAAAACACACACTGCGGTGATTATAATCCTCACCCTGGTGGAATATAAAACACACAGTGCGGTGATTATAATCCTCACCCTGCTGTAATATAAAACACACACTGCGGTGATTATAATCTTCACCCTGGTGTAATATAAAACACACACTGCGGTGATTATAATCCTCACACTGGTGGAATATAAAACACACACTGCGGTGATTATAATCTTCACCCTGGTGTAATGTAAAACACACACTGCGGTGATTTTATTCCTCACCCTAGTGTAATATAAAACACACAGTGCGGTGATTATAATCCTCACCCTGGTGTAACACAAAACACACACTGCGGTGATTATAATCTTCACCCTGGTGTAATATAAAACACACACTGCGGTGATTATAATCTTCACCCTGGTGTAATATAAAACACACACTGCTGTGATTATAATCCTCAGCCTGGTGTAATGTAAAATACACACTGCGGTGATTATTATCCTCATCATGGTGTAATACAAAACACACACTTCAGTGATTATAATCCTCACCCTGGTGTAATATAAATCACACAGTGCGGTGATTATGATCGTCACCCTGGTGTAATATAAAACACACCGTGCGGTGATTATAATCCTCACTATGGTGTAATATAAAACACAAACTGCGGTGATCATAATCCTCACCCTGGAGTAATATAAAACACACACAGCGGTGATTATATTCCTCACCCTGCTGTAATATAAAACACACACTGCGGTGATTATATTCCTCACCCTGCTGTAATATAAAACACACACTGCGGTGATAATAATCTTCACCCTGGTGTAATATAAAACACACACTGCGGTGATTATAATCCTCACCCTGGTGTAATGTAAAACACACACTGCGTTGATTATAATCCTGATCCTTGTGTAATATAAAACACACACTGCGGTGATTTTATTCCTCACCCTGGTGTAATGTAAAACACACACTGCGGTGATTACAATCCACACTCTGGCGTAATATAAAACACGCACTGCAGTGATTATAATCCTCACCCTGGTGTAATATAAAACACACACTGCGGTGATTATAATTCTCACCCTGGTGTAATATAAAACACACACTGCGGTGAATAAAATCCTCACCCTGTGTAATATAAAACACACACTGCGGTGATTATGATATTCACTCTGGTGTAATATAAAAGACACACTGCGGTGATTATAATCCTCACTCTGGTCTAATATATAACACACACTGCAGCTGTACAGGACTTTGGTTAGGCCACAGTTGGAGTACTGTGTGCAGTTCTGGTCGCCTCACTTTAGGAAAGATGTGGAAGCTTTGGAGAGGGTGCAGAGAATATTTACCAGGATGTTGCCTGGAATGGAGAGTAGGTCGTACGAGGATAGGCTGACAGTTCTCGGCCTTTTCTCGTTGGAACGGCGAAGGATGAGGGGTGACTTGATAGAGGTTTATAAGATGATCAGAGGAATAGATAGAGTAGACAGTCAGAAACTTTTTCCCCGGGTACAACAGAGTGTTACAAGGGGACATAAATTTAAGGTGAAGGGTGGAAGGTATAGGGGAGATGTCAGGGGTGGGTTCTTTACCCAGAGAGTGGTGGGTGCATGGAATGCGCTCCCCGTGGGAGTGGTAGAGTCAGAATCATTGGCGAATTTTAAGCGGCATTTGGATAGGTACATGGATGGGTGCTTAATCTAGGTTAGAAGTTCGGCACAACATCGTGGGCCGAAGGGCCTGTCTGTGCTGTATTGTTCTATGTTCTATATTCTATGATTATAGTGCTCACCAAGGTGTAATATAATAAACACACTGCGGTGATTATAGTCCTCACCCTGATGTAATATAAAACACACACTGCGCTGATCATATTCCTCAAACTGCTGTCGTATACATCACACACTGCAGTGAATATAATCCTCACTCTGGTGTAATGTAAAACACACACTGCGGTGATTATAATCCACACTCTGGTGTAATATAAAACACACACTGCTGTGATTATATTCCTCACCCTGCTGTAATATAAAACACACACTGCGTTGATTATAACCTTCACCCTGGTGTAATATAAAACACACACTGCGGTGATTATATTCCTCACCCTGGTGTAATGTAAAAGACACACTGCGATGATTATAAACCTCACCCTGGTGTAATATAAAACACACACTGCGGTGATTATGATCGTCACCCTGGTGTAATATAAAACACACACTGCGGTGATTATGATCGTCACCCTTTTGTAATATAAAACACACACTGCGGTGGTTATAATCCTCACCCTGGTGTAATATCAAACACACACTGCGGTGATTATAATCCTCACCCTGGTGTAATGTAAAAGACACACTGCGATGATTATAATCCTCACCCTGGTGTAATATAAAACACACACTGCGGTGATTTTATTCCTCACCCTGGTGTAATGTAAAACACACACTGCGGTGATTTTATTCCTCACCCTAGTGTAATATAAAACACACACTGCGGTGATTATAATCCTCACCCTGGTGTAATATAAAACACAAACTGCGGTGATCATAATCCTCACCCTGGTGTAATATAAAACACACACTGTGGTGATTATAATCTTCACCCTGGTGTAATATAAAACACACACTGCGGTGATTATTATCCTCATCCTGGTGTAATGTAAAACACACACTGCGGTGATTATAATCCTCACACTGGTGTAATATAAAACACACTGCGGTGATTATAATCCTCACCCCTGTAATATAAAACACACACTGCGGTGATTATAGTCCTCACCCTGGTGTCACATAAAATACACACTGCGGTGATTATAATCCTGACACTGGTGTAATATAAAACACACACTGTGGTGATTATAATTCTCACCCTGTTGTAATATAAAACACACACTGCGGTGATTATAATCCTAACCCTGGTGTAATATAAAACACACTGCGGTGATTATAATCCTCACCCTGGTGTAATACAAAACACACACTGCGGTGATTATAATCCTCACCCTGGTGTAATATAAAACACACACTGCAGTGATTATAATCCTCACCCTGGTGTAATATAAAACACACTGCGGTGATTATAATCCTCACCCTGGTGTAATATAAAACACACACTGCGGTGATTATAATCCTCACCCTGGTGTAATATAAAACACACACTGCAGTGATTATAATCCTCACCCTGGTGTAATATAAAACACACACTGCGGTGATTATAATCCTCACCCTGGTGTAATATAAAACACACACTGCGGTGATTATAATCCTCACTCTGGTGTAATGTAAAACTCACACTGCGGTGATTATAATCCTCACCCTGGTGTAATATAATAAACACACTGCGGTGATCATATTCCTCAAACTGCTGTAGTATACATCACACACTGCGGTGATTATAATCCACACTCTGGTGTAATATAAAACACACACTGCTGTGATTATATTCCTCACCCTGGTATAATGTAAAACACACACTGCGGTGATTATTATCCTCATCCTGGTGTAATACAAAACACACACTTCATTGATTATAATCCTCACCCTGGTGTAATATAAATCACACAGTGCGGTGATTATGATCGTCACCCTGGTGTAATATAAAACACACCGTGCGGTGATTATAATCCTCACTATGGTGTAATATAAAACACAACCTGCGGTGATCATAATCCTCACCCTGGAGTAATATAAAACACACACAGCGGTGATTATATTCCTCACCCTGCTGTAATATAAAACACACACTGCGGTGATTATATTCCTCACCCTGCTGTAATATAAAACACACACTGCGGTGATAATAATCTTCACCCTGGTGTAATATAAAACACACACTGCGGTGATTATAATCCTCACCCTGGTGTAATATAAAACACACACTGCGGTGATTATAATCCTCACACTGGTGTAATATAAAACACACACTGCGGTGATTATAATCCTCACCCTGGTGTAATGTAAAACACACACTGCGTTGATTATAATCCTGATCCTTGTGTAATATAAAACACACACTGCGGTGATTTTATTCCACACCCTGGTGTAATGTAAAACACACACTGCGGTGATTACAATCCACACTCTGGCGTAATATAAAACACGCACTGCAGTGATTATAATCCTCACCCTGGTGTAATATAAAACACACACTGCGGGGAGTATAATACTCACCTTGGGGTAATTTAAAATGCACACTGCGGGGATTATAATCCTCACCCTAGTGTAATATAATAAACACACTGCGGTGATCATATTCCTCAAACTGCTGTAGTATACATCACACACTGCGGTGATTATAATCCACACTCTGGTGTAATATAAAACACACACTGCTGTGATTATATTCCTCACCCTGGTATAATGTAAAACACACACTGTGGCGATTAAAATCCTCACCCTGGTGTCATATAAAACACACACTGCGGGGATTATAATCCTCACCCTGGTGTAATATAAAACACACACTGCGGGGATTATACTCCTCACCCTGGTGTAATATAATAAACACACTGCGGTGATCATATTCCTCACCCTGGTGTAATATAAAACACAAACTGCGGTGATTATGATCGTCACCCTGGTGTAATATAAAACACACAATGCGGTGATTATGATCGTCACCCTGGTGTAATATAAAACACACAGTGCGGTGATTATGATCGTCACCCTGGTGTAATATACAACACACTGTGCGGTGATTATAATCCTCACCCTGGTGTATTATAAAACACAAACTGCGGTGATCATAATCCTCACCCTAGTGGAATATAAAACACACACTACGGTGATTATATTCCTCACCCTGCTGTAATATAAAACACACACTGCGGTGATTATAATCTTCACCCTGGTGTAATATAAAACACACACTGCGGTGATTATAATCCTCACTCTGGTGTACTGTAAAACACACACTGCGATGATTAGAATCCTCACCCTGGTGTAATATAAAACACACACTGTGGTGATTTTATTCCTCACCCTGGTGTAATGTAAAACACACACTGCAGTGAGTATAATCCTCACTATGGTGTAATATAAAACACACACTGCGGTGGTTATAATCCTCACCCTGGTGTAATATAAAACACACACTGCGGTGATTATAATCTTCACCCTGGTGTAATATAAAACACACACTGCGGTGATTATTATCCTCATCCTGGTTTAAAGTAAAACACACACTGCGGTGATTATAATCCTCATTCTGGTGTAATATAAAAGACACACTGCGGTGATTATAATCCTCACACTGGTGTAATATAAAACACACTGCGGTGATTATAATCCTCACCCCTGTAATATAAAACACACACTGCGGTGATTATTATCCTCATCCTGGTTTAAAGTAAAACACACACTGCGGTGATTATAATCCCCATTCTGGTGTAATATAAAAGACACACTGCGGTGATTATAATCCTCACACTGGTGTAATATAAAACACACTGCGGTGATTATAATCTTCACCCTGGTGTAATATAAAACACACACTGCGGTGATTATTATCCTCATCCTGGTTTAAAGTAAAACACACACTGCGGTGATTATAATCCTCATTCTGGTGTAATATAAAACACACACTGCGGTGATTATAATCCTCACCCTGGTGTAATATAAAACACACACTGCGGTGATTATAATCCTAACCCTGGTGTCATATAAAACACACACTGCGGTGATTATTATCCTCATCCTGTTTTAAAGTAAAACACACACTGCGGTGATTATAATCCTCATTCTGGTGTAATATAAAAGACACACTGCGGTGATTATAATCCTCACACTGGTGTAATATAAAACACACTGCGGTGATTATAATCCTCACACTGGTGTAATATAAAACACACTGCGGTGATTATAATCCTCACCCCTGTAGTATAAAACACACACTGCGGTGATTATAATCTTCACCCTGGTGTAATATAAAAGACACACTGCGGTGATTATAATCCTCACACTGGTGTAATATAAAACACACTGCGGTGATTATAATCCTCACCCCTGTAATATAAAACACACACTGCGGTGATTATAATCCTGACCCTGGTGTCATTTAAAATACATACTGCGGTGATTATAATCGTGACACTAGTGTAATATAAAACACACACTGCGGTGATTATAATCCTCACCCTGGTGTAATATAAAACACACACTGCAGTGATTATAATCGTCATCCTGGTGTAATATAAAACACACACTGCGGTGATTATAATCCTCACCCCGGTGTAATATAAAACACACACTGCTGTGATTATAATCCACACCCTGGTGTAATATAAAACACACACTGCAGTGATTATAATCGTCATCCTGGTGTAATATAAAACACACACTGCGGTGATTATAATCCTCACCCCGGTGTAATATAAAACTCACACTGCTGTGATTATATTCCTCACCCTGGTGTAATATAAAATACACACTGCGGGGATTATAATCCTCACCCTGGTGTAATATAAAACACACACTGCAGTGATTATAATCCTCACCCTGGTGTAATATAAAACACACACTACGGTGATTATACTCCTCAACTGTGTGTAATGTAAAACCATCAATGCTGTGATTATAATCCTCACCCTGGTGTAATATACAACACACACTGCAGTGATTATAATCCTCACCCTGGTGTAATGTAAAACACACACTGTGATGATTATAATCCTCAACCTGGTGTAATGTAAAACACACACTGCGATGATTATAATCCTCACTCTGGTGTAATATTAAACACACATTGCGGTGATTATATTCCTCACCCTGGTGTAATGTAAAACAAACACTGCGGTGATTATAATCCTCACCCTGGTGTAATATAAAACACACACTGCGGTGATTATAATCCTCACCCTGGTGTAATATAATAAACACACTGGGGTGATTATAATCCTCACCCTGATGTAATATAAAACACACACTGCGGTGATTATAATCCTCACCCTGGTGTAATATAAAACACACACTGCGATGATTATAATCCTCACCCTGGAGTAATATAATAAACACACTGGGGTGATTATAATCCTCACCCTGATGTAATATAAAACACACACTGCGGTGATTATAATCCTCACCCTGATGTAATATAAAACACACACTGCGATGATTATAATCCTCACCCTGGAGTAATATAATAAACACACTGCGGTGATTATAATCCTCACCCTGGTGTAATCTAAAACACACACTGCGCTGATCATATTCCTCAAACTGCTGTCGTATAAATTACACACTGCAGTGAATATAATCCTCACTCTGGTGTAATGTAAAACACACACTGCGGTGATTATAATCCACACTCTGGTGTAATATAAAACACACACTGCTGTGATTATAATCTTCACCCTGGTGTAATATAAATCACACACTGCGGTGATTATAATCCTCACACTGGTGTAATATAAAACACACACTGCGGTGATTATAATCTTCACCCTGGTGTAATATAAATCACACACTGCGGTGATTATAATCCTCACCCTGGTGTCATATAAAATACACACTGCGGTGATTATAATCCTCACCCTGGTGTAATACAAAAACACACACTGCGGTGATTATAATCCTCACCCTGGTGTAAGATAAAACACACACTGCAGTGATTATAATCTTCACCCTGGTGTAATATAAAACACACACTGCGGTGATTATTATCCTCATCCTGGTGTAATATAAAACACACACTGCGGTGATTATAATTCTCACCCTGGTGTAATATAAAACAAACACTGCGGTGATTATATTCCTCACCCTGGTGTAATGTAAAAGACACACTGCGATGATTATAATCCTCACCCTGGTGTAATATAAAACACACACTGCGGTGATTTTATTCCTCACCCTGGTGTAATGTAAAACACACACTGCGGTGATTTTATTCCTCACCCTAGTGTAATATAAAACACACACTGCGGTGATTATAATCCTCACCCTGGTGGAATATAAAACACACAGTGCGGTGATTATAATCCTCACCCTGCTGTAATATAAAACACACACTGCGTTGATTATAATCCTGATCCTTGTGTAATATAAAACACACACTGCGGTGATTTTATTCCTCACCCTGGTGTAATGTAAAACACACACTGCGGTGATTACAATCCACACTCTGGCGTAATATAAAACACGCACTGCAGTGATTATAATCCTCACCCTGGTGTAATATAAAACACACACTGCGGTGATTATAATTCTCACCCTGGTGTAATATAAAACACACACTGCGGTGATTATAATCTTCACCCTGGTGTAATATAAAACACACACTGCTGTGATTATAATCCTCAGCCTGGTGGAATGTAAAATACACACTGCGGTGATTATTATCCTCATCATGGTGTAATACAAAACACACACTTCAGTGATTATAATCCTCACCCTGGTGTAATATAAATCACACAGTGCGGTGATTATGATCGTCACCCTGGTGTAATATAAAACACACCGTGCGGTGATTATAATCCTCACTATGGAGTAATATAAAACACACACAGCGGTGATTATATTCCTCACCCTGCTGTAATATAAAACACACACTGCGGTGATTATATTCCTCACCCTGCTGTAATATAAAACACACACTGCGGTGATAATAATCTTCACCCTGGTGTAATATAAAACACACACTGCGGTGATTATAATCCTCACCCTGGTGTAATGTAAAACACACACTGCGTTGATTATAATCCTGATCCTTGTGTAATATAAAACACACACTGCGGTGATTTTATTCCTCACCCTGGTGTAATGTAAAACACACACTGCGGTGATTACAATCCACACTCTGGCGTAATATAAAACACGCACTGCAGTGATTATAATCCTCACCCTGGTGTAATATAAAACACACACTGCGGTGATTATAATTCTCACCCTGGTGTAATATAAAACACACACTGCGGTGAATAAAATCCTCACCCTGTGTAATATAAAACACACACTGCGGTGATTATGATATTCACTCTGGTGTAATATAAAAGACACACTGCGGTGATTATAATCCTCACTCTGGTCTAATATATAACACACACTGCAGCTGTACAGGACTTTGGTTAGGCCACAGTTGGAGTACTGTGTGCAGTTCTGGTCGCCTCACTTTAGGAAAGATGTGGAAGCTTTGGAGAGGGTGCAGAGAATATTTACCAGGATGTTGCCTGGAATGGAGAGTAGGTCGTACGAGGATAGGCTGACAGTTCTCGGCCTTTTCTCGTTGGAACGGCGAAGGATGAGGGGTGACTTGATAGAGGTTTATAAGATGATCAGAGGAATAGATAGAGTAGACAGTCAGAAACTTTTTCCCCGGGTACAACAGAGTGTTACAAGGGGACATAAATTTAAGGTGAAGGGTGGAAGGTATAGGGGAGATGTCAGGGGTGGGTTCTTTACCCAGAGAGTGGTGGGTGCATGGAATGCGCTCCCCGTGGGAGTGGTAGAGTCAGAATCATTGGCGAATTTTAAGCGGCATTTGGATAGGTACATGGATGGGTGCTTAATCTAGGTTAGAAGTTCGGCACAACATCGTGGGCCGAAGGGCCTGTCTGTGCTGTATTGTTCTATGTTCTATATTCTATGATTATAGTGCTCACCAAGGTGTAATATAATAAACACACTGCGGTGATTATAGTCCTCACCCTGATGTAATATAAAACACACACTGCGCTGATCATATTCCTCAAACTGCTGTCGTATACATCACACACTGCAGTGAATATAATCCTCACTCTGGTGTAATGTAAAACACACACTGCGGTGATTATAATCCACACTCTGGTGTAATATAAAACACACACTGCTGTGATTATATTCCTCACCCTGCTGTAATATAAAACACACACTGCGTTGATTATAACCTTCACCCTGGTGTAATATAAAACACACACTGCGGTGATTATATTCCTCACCCTGGTGTAATGTAAAAGACACACTGCGATGATTATAATCCTCACCCTGGTGTAATATAAAACACACACTGCGGTGATTATGATCGTCACCCTGGTGTAATGTAAAACACACACTGCGGTGATTTTATTCCTCACCCTAGTGTAATATAAAACACACACTGCGGTGATTATAATCCTCACCCTGGTGTAATATAAAACACAAACTGCGGTGATCATAATCCTCACCCTGGTGTAATATAAAACACACACTGTGGTGATTATAATCTTCACCCTGGTGTAATATAAAACACACACTGCGGTGATTATTATCCTCATCCTGGTGTAATGTAAAACACACACTGCGGTGATTATAATCCTCACACTGGTGTAATATAAAACACACTGCGGTGATTATAATCCTCACCCCTGTAATATAAAACACACACTGCGGTGATTATAGTCCTCACCCTGGTGTCACATAAAATACACACTGCGGTGATTATAATCCTGACACTGGTGTAATATAAAACACACACTGTGGTGATTATAATTCTCACCCTGTTGTAATATAAAACACACACTGCGGTGATTATAATCCTAACCCTGGTGTAATATAAAACACACTGCGGTGATTATAATCCTCACCCCTGTAATATAAAACACACACTGCGGTGATTATAGTCCTCACCCTGGTGTCACATAAAATACACACTGCGGTGATTATAATCCTGACACTGGTGTAATATAAAACACACACTGTGGTGATTATAATTCTCACCCTGTTGTAATATAAAACACACACTGCGGTGATTATAATCCTAACCCTGGTGTAATATAAAACACACTGCGGTGATTATAATCCTCACCCTGGTGTAATACAAAACACACACTGCGGTGATTATAATCCTCACCCTGGTGTAATATAAAACACACACTGCAGTGATTATAATCCTCACCCTGGTGTAATATAAAACACACTGCGGTGATTATAATCCTCACCCTGGTGTAATATAAAACACACACTGCGGTGATTATAATCCTCACCCTGGTGTAATATAAAACACACACTGCAGTGATTATAATCCTCACCCTGGTGTAATATAAAACACACACTGCGGTGATTATAATCCTCACCCTGGTGTAATATAAAACACACACTGCGGTGATTATAATCCTCACTCTGGTGTAATGTAAAACTCACACTGCGGTGATTATAATCCTCACCCTGGTGTAATATAATAAACACACTGCGGTGATCATATTCCTCAAACTGCTGTAGTATACATCACACACTGCGGTGATTATAATCCACACTCTGGTGTAATATAAAACACACACTGCTGTGATTATATTCCTCACCCTGGTATAATGTAAAACACACACTGCGGTGATTATTATCCTCATCCTGGTGTAATACAAAACACACACTTCATTGATTATAATCCTCACCCTGGTGTAATATAAATCACACAGTGCGGTGATTATGATCGTCACCCTGGTGTAATATAAAACACACCGTGCGGTGATTATAATCCTCACTATGGTGTAATATAAAACACAACCTGCGGTGATCATAATCCTCACCCTGGAGTAATATAAAACACACACAGCGGTGATTATATTCCTCACCCTGCTGTAATATAAAACACACACTGCGGTGATTATATTCCTCACCCTGCTGTAATATAAAACACACACTGCGGTGATAATAATCTTCACCCTGGTGTAATATAAAACACACACTGCGGTGATTATAATCCTCACCCTGGTGTAATATAAAACACACACTGCGGTGATTATAATCCTCACACTGGTGTAATATAAAACACACACTGCGGTGATTATAATCCTCACCCTGGTGTAATGTAAAACACACACTGCGTTGATTATAATCCTGATCCTTGTGTAATATAAAACACACACTGCGGTGATTTTATTCCACACCCTGGTGTAATGTAAAACACACACTGCGGTGATTACAATCCACACTCTGGCGTAATATAAAACACGCACTGCAGTGATTATAATCCTCACCCTGGTGTAATATAAAACACACACTGCGGGGAGTATAATACTCACCTTGGGGTAATTTAAAATGCACACTGCGGGGATTATAATCCTCACCCTAGTGTAATATAATAAACACACTGCGGTGATCATATTCCTCAAACTGCTGTAGTATACATCACACACTGCGGTGATTATAATCCACACTCTGGTGTAATATAAAACACACACTGCTGTGATTATATTCCTCACCCTGGTATAATGTAAAACACACACTGTGGCGATTAAAATCCTCACCCTGGTGTCATATAAAACACACACTGCGGGGATTATAATCCTCACCCTGGTGTAATATAAAACACACACTGCGGGGATTATACTCCTCACCCTGGTGTAATATAATAAACACACTGCGGTGATCATATTCCTCACCCTGGTGTAATATAAAACACAAACTGCGGTGATTATGATCGTCACCCTGGTGTAATATAAAACACACAATGCGGTGATTATGATCGTCACCCTGGTGTAATATAAAACACACAGTGCGGTGATTATGATCGTCACCCTGGTGTAATATACAACACACTGTGCGGTGATTATAATCCTCACCCTGGTGTATTATAAAACACAAACTGCGGTGATCATAATCCTCACCCTAGTGGAATATAAAACACACACTACGGTGATTATATTCCTCACCCTGCTGTAATATAAAACACACACTGCGGTGATTATAATCTTCACCCTGGTGTAATATAAAACACACACTGCGGTGATTATAATCCTCACTCTGGTGTACTGTAAAACACACACTGCGATGATTAGAATCCTCACCCTGGTGTAATATAAAACACACACTGTGGTGATTTTATTCCTCACCCTGGTGTAATGTAAAACACACACTGCAGTGAGTATAATCCTCACTATGGTGTAATATAAAACACACACTGCGGTGGTTATAATCCTCACCCTGGTGTAATATAAAACACACACTGCGGTGATTATAATCTTCACCCTGGTGTAATATAAAACACACACTGCGGTGATTATTATCCTCATCCTGGTTTAAAGTAAAACACACACTGCGGTGATTATAATCCTCATTCTGGTGTAATATAAAAGACACACTGCGGTGATTATAATCCTCACACTGGTGTAATATAAAACACACTGCGGTGATTATAATCCTCACCCCTGTAATATAAAACACACACTGCGGTGATTATTATCCTCATCCTGGTTTAAAGTAAAACACACACTGCGGTGATTATAATCCCCATTCTGGTGTAATATAAAAGACACACTGCGGTGATTATAATCCTCACACTGGTGTAATATAAAACACACTGCGGTGATTATAATCTTCACCCTGGTGTAATATAAAACACACACTGCGGTGATTATTATCCTCATCCTGGTTTAAAGTAAAACACACACTGCGGTGATTATAATCCTCATTCTGGTGTAATATAAAACACACACTGCGGTGATTATAATCCTCACCCTGGTGTAATATAAAACACACACTGCGGTGATTATAATCCTAACCCTGGTGTCATATAAAACACACACTGCGGTGATTATTATCCTCATCCTGTTTTAAAGTAAAACACACACTGCGGTGATTATAATCCTCATTCTGGTGTAATATAAAAGACACACTGCGGTGATTATAATCCTCACACTGGTGTAATATAAAACACACTGCGGTGATTATAATCCTCACACTGGTGTAATATAAAACACACTGCGGTGATTATAATCCTCACCCCTGTAATATAAAACACACACTGCGGTGATTATAATCTTCACCCTGGTGTAATATAAAAGACACACTGCGGTGATTATAATCCTCACACTGGTGTAATATAAAACACACTGCGGTGATTATAATCCTCACCCCTGTAATATAAAACACACACTGCGGTGATTATAATCCTGACCCTGGTGTCATTTAAAATACATACTGCGGTGATTATAATCGTGACACTAGTGTAATATAAAACACACACTGCGGTGATTATAATCCTCACCCTGGTGTAATATAAAACACACACTTCAGTGATTATAATCCTCACCCTGGTGTCATATAAAACACACACTGCGGTGATTATAATCCTCACCCTGGTGTAATATAAAATACACACTGCGGTGATTATCATCCACAAAATGGTGTAATATAAAACGCACTGCGGTGATTATAATCCTGACACTGGTGTAATATAAAACACACACAGCGGTGATTATAAGCCTCACCCTGGTGTAATGTAAAACAGACACTGCGGTGATTATTATCCTCATCCTGGTGTAATACAAAACACACCCTTCAGTGATTATAATCCTCACCCTGGCGTAATATAAAACACACACTGCAGTAATTATAATCTTCACCCTGGTGTAATATAAAACACACACTGCGGTGATTATAATCCTCACCCTGGTGTAATAAAAAACACACACTTCATTGATTATAATCCTCACCCTGGTGGATTATAAATCACACAGTGCGGTCATTATGATCGTCACCCTGGTGTAATATAAAACACACAGTGAGGTGATTAGAATCCTCACTCTGGTGCAATATAAAACACAAACTGCGGTGATCATAATCCTCACCCTGGTGTAATATAAAACACACACTGCGGTGATTATAATCCTCACCCTGGTGTAATATAAAACACACACTGCGGTGATTATATTCCTCACCCTGCTGTAATATAAAACACACACTGCGGTGATTATATTCCTCACCCTGCTGTAATATAAAACACACACTGCGGTGATTATAATCCTCACCCTGGTGTAATGTAAAACACACACTGCGATGATAATAATCCTGATCCTTGTGTCATATAAATCACACACTGCGGTGATTTTATTTCTCACCCTGGTGTAATGTAAAACACACACTGCGGTGAGTATAATCCTCACTCTGGTGTAATATAAAACACACACTGCGGTGGTTATAGTCCTCACCCTGGTGTAATATAAAACAGACACTGCGGTGATTATTATCCTCATCCTGGTGTAATACAAAACACACACTTCAGTGCTTATAATCCTCAGCCTGGTGTAATGTAAAACACACACTGCAGTGATTATAATCCTTAACCTGGTGGAATGTAAAACACACACTGCAGTGATTATAATCCTCACCCTGGTGTAAGATAAAACATACACTGCGGTGATTATAATCCTCACCCTGGTGTAATATAAAACACACACTGCGGAGATTATAGTCTGCACCCTGGTGTAATATAATCCACACACTGCGGTGATTATAATCCTCACCCTGGTGTAATGTAAAACACACAGTGCGGTGATTATAATCCTCACCCTGGTGTAATATAAAACACACACTGCGGTGATTACAATCCACACTCTGGCATAATATAAAACACGCACTGCAGTGATTATAATCCTCACCCTGGTGTAATATAAAACACACACTGCGGGGATTATAATACTCACCTTGGGGTAATTTAAAATGCACACTGCGGGGATTATAATCCTCACCCTTGTGTAATATAATAAACACACTGCGGTGATCATATTCCTCAAACTGCTGTAGTATACATCACACACTGCGGTGATTATAATCCACACTCTGGTGTAATATAAAACACACACTGCTGTGATTATATTCCTCACCCTGGTATAATGTAAAACACCCACTGTGGTGATTAAAATCCTCACCCTGGTGTCATATAAAACACACACTGCGGGGATTATAATCCTCACCCTGGTGTAATATAAAACACACACTGCAGGGATTATAATCCTCACCCTGGTGTAATATAATAAACACACTGCGGTGATTTTATTCCTCACCCTGGTGTAATATAAAACACACACTGCGGTGATAATAATCCTCTCCCTGGTGTAATATAAAACACACACCGCGGTGATTATAATCCTCACCCTGGTGTAATGTAAAACAGACACTGCGATGATTATAATCCTCACCCTGGTGTAATATAAAACACACACTTCAGTGATTATAATCCTCACCCTGGCGTAATATAAAACACACACTGCAGTGATTATAATCTTCACCCTGGCGTAATATAAAACACACACGGCTGTGATTATAATCCTCAGCCTGGTACAATGTAAAATACACACTGCGGTGATTATTATCCTCATCCTGGTGTCATACAAAACACACACTTCAGTGATTATAATCCTCACCCTGGTGTAATATAAATCACACAGTGCGGTGATTATGATCGTCACCCTGGTGTAATATAAAACACACAGTGCGGTGATTATAATCCTCACTATGGTGTAATATAAAACACAAACTGCGGTGATCATAATCCTCACCCTGGAGTAATATAAAACACACACAGCGGTGATTATATTCCTCACCCTGCTGTAATATAAAACACACACTGCGGTGATTATATTCCTCACCCTGCTGAAATATAAAACACACACTGCGGTGATAATAATCTTCACCCTGGTGTAATATAAAACACACACTGCGGTGATTATAATCCTCACCCTGGTGTAATGTAAAACACACACTGCGTTGATTATAATCCTGATCCTTGTGTAATATAAAACACACACTGCGGTGATTTTATTCCTCACCCTGGTGTAATGTAAAACACACACTGCGGTGATTACAATCCACACTCTGGCGTAATATAAAACACGCACTACAGTGATTATAATCCTCACCCTGGTGTAATATAAAACACACACTGCGGGGATTATAATACTCACCTTGGGGTAATTTAAAATGCACACTGCGGGGATTATAATCCTCACCCTAGTGTAATATAATAAACACACTGCGGTGATCATATTCCTCAAACAGCTGTAGTATACATCACACACTGCGGTGATTATAATCCACACTCTGGTGTAATATAAAACACACACTGCTGTGATTATATTCCTCACCCTGGTATAATGTAAAACACACACTGTGGTGATTAAAATCCTCACCCTGGTGTCATATAAAACACACACTGCGGGGATTATAATCCTCACCCTGGTGTAATATAAAACACACACTGCGGTGATTATATTCCTCACCCTGCTGTAATATAAAACACACACTGCGGTGATTATAATCTTCACCCTGGTGTAATATAAAACACACACTGCGGTGATTATAATCCTCACCCTGGTGTAATGTAAAACACACACTGCGATGATAATAATCCTGATCCTTGTGTAATATAAATCACACACTGCGGTGATTTTATTCCTCACCCTGGTGTAATGTAAAACACACACTGCGGTGAGTATAATCCTCACTCTGCTGTAATATAAAATACAAACTGCGGTGATTATGATCGTCACCCTGGTGTAATATAAAACACACAATGCGGTGTTTATGATCGTCACCCTGGTGTAATATAAAACACACAGTGCGGTGATTATGATCGTCGCCCTGGTGTAATATAAAACACACAGTGCGGTGATTATAATCCTCACCCTGCTGTAATATAAAACACACACTGCGGTGATTTTATTCCTCACCCTGGTGTAATGTAAAACACACACTGCGGTGAGTATAATCCTCACCCTGGTGTAATATAAAACACACACTGCGGTGATTATAATCCTAACCCTGGTGTCATACAAAACACACACTGCGGTGATTATAATCCTCACCCTGGTGTAATATGAAACACAAACTGCGGTGATCATAATCCTCACCCTGGTGTCATATAAAACACACACTGCAGGGATTATAATCCTCACCCTGGTGTAATATAATGAACACACTGCGGTGATTTTATTCCTCACCCTGGTGGAATGTAAAACACACACTGCGGTGATTATAATCCTCACACTGGTGTAATATAAAACACACTGCGGTGATTATAATCCTCACCCCTGTAATATAAAACACACACTGCGGTGATTATAATCCTCACCCTGGTGTCACATAAAATACACACTGCGGTGATTATAATCCTGACACTGGTGTAATATAAAACACACACTGCGGTGATTATAATCCTCACCCTGGTGTAATATAAAACACACACTGCGGTGATTATAATCCTAACCCTGGTGTCATATAAAACACACACTGCGGTGATTATAAACCTCACCCTGGTGTAATATAATCCACACACTGCGGTGATTATAATCCTCACCCTGGTGTAATGTAAAACACACAGTGCGATGATTATAATCCTCACCCTGGAGTAATTTACAACACACACTGTGGTAAATATACTCCTCACACTGGTGTCATACAAAACACACACTGCGGTGATTATAATCCTCACCCTGGTGAAATATAAAACACACACTGCGGTGATTATAGTCCTCACCCTGGTGTAATATAAAACACACACTGCGGTGATTATAAAACTCACACTGGTGCAATATAAAACACACTGCGGTGATTATAATCCTCACCCTGGTGTAATGTAAAACACACACTGTGGTGATTAAAATCCTCACCCTAGTGTCATATAAAACACACACTGCGGTGATTATAATCCTCACCCTGGTGTAATATAAAACACTCGCTGTGGTGATTATAATCCTCACCCTGGTGTAATATAAAACACACACTGCGGGGATTATAATACTCACCTTGGGGTAATTTAAAATGCACACTGCGGGGATTATAATCCTCACCCTTGTGTAATATAATAAACACACTGCGGTGATCATATTCCTCAAACAGCTGTAGTATACATCACACACTGCGGTGATTATAATCCACACTCTGGTGTAATATAAAACACACACTGCTGTGATTATATTCCTCACCCTGGTATAATGTAAAACACACACTGTGGTGATTAAAATCCTCACCCTGGTGTCATATAAAACACACGCTGCGGGGATTATCATTCTCCCCCTGGTGTAATATAAAACACACACTGCAGGGATTATAATCCTCACCCTGGTGTAATATAATAAACACACTGCGGTGATTTTATTCCTCACCCTGGTGTAATGTAAATCACACACTGCAGTGATTTTATTCCTCACCCTAGTGTGATATAAAACACACACTGCGGTGATTATAATCCTCACCCTGGTGTAATATAAAACACAAACTGCGGTGATCATAATCCTCACCCTGGTGTCATATAAAACACACACTGCGGTGATTATAATCCTCACCCTGGTGTAATATAAAACACACACTGCGGTGATTATAATCCTCACACTGGTGTAATATAAAACACACACTGCGGTGATTATAATCCTCACCCTGGTGTAATGTAAAACACACACTGCGTTGATTATAATCCTGATCCTTGTGTAATATAAAACACACACTGCGGTGATTTTATTCCACACCCTGGTGTAATGTAAAACACACACTGCGGTGATTACAATCCACACTCTGGCGTAATATAAAACACGCACTGCAGTGATTATAATCCTCACCCTGGTGTAATATAAAACACACACTGCGGGGAGTATAATACTCACCTTGGGGTAATTTAAAATGCACACTGCGGGGATTATAATCCTCACCCTAGTGTAATATAATAAACACACTGCGGTGATCATATTCCTCAAACTGCTGTAGTATACATCACACACTGCGGTGATTATAATCCACACTCTGGTGTAATATAAAACACACACTGCTGTGATTATATTCCTCACCCTGGTATAATGTAAAACACACACTGTGGCGATTAAAATCCTCACCCTGGTGTCTTATAAAACACACACTGCGGGGATTATAATCCTCACCCTGGTGTAATATAAAACACACACTGCGGGGATTATACTCCTCACCCTGGTGTAATATAATAAACACACTGCGGTGATCATATTCCTCACCCTGGTGTAATATAAAACACAAACTGCGGTGATTATGATCGTCACCCTGGTGTAATATAAAACACACAATGCGGTGATTATGATCGTCACCCTGGTGTAATATAAAACACACAGTGCGGTGATTATGATCGTCACCCTGGTGTAATATACAACACACTGTGCGGTGATTATAATCCTCACCCTGGTGTATTATAAAACACAAACTGCGGTGATCATAATCCTCACCCTAGTGGAATATAAAACACACACTACGGTGATTATATTCCTCACCCTGCTGTAATATAAAACACACACTGCGGTGATTATAATCTTCACCCTGGTGTAATATAAAACACACACTGCGGTGATTATAATCCTCACTCTGGTGTACTGTAAAACACACACTGCGATGATTAGAATCCTCACCCTGGTGTAATATAAAACACACACTGTGGTGATTTTATTCCTCACCCTGGTGTAATGTAAAACACACACTGCAGTGAGTATAATCCTCACTATGGTGTAATATAAAACACACACTGCGGTGGTTATAATCCTCACCCTGGTGTAATATAAAACACACACTGCGGTGATTATAATCTTCACCCTGGTGTAATATAAAACACACACTGCGGTGATTATTATCCTCATCCTGGTTTAAAGTAAAACACACACTGCGGTGATTATAATCCTCATTCTGGTGTAATATAAAAGACACACTGCGGTGATTATAATCCTCACACTGGTGTAATATAAAACACACTGCGGTGATTATAATCCTCACCCCTGTAATATAAAACACACACTGCGGTGATTATTATCCTCATCCTGGTTTAAAGTAAAACACACACTGCGGTGATTATAATCCCCATTCTGGTGTAATATAAAAGACACACTGCGGTGATTATAATCCTCACACTGGTGTAATATAAAACACACTGCGGTGATTATAATCTTCACCCTGGTGTAATATAAAACACACACTGCGGTGATTATTATCCTCATCCTGGTTTAAAGTAAAACACACACTGCGGTGATTATAATCCTCATTCTGGTGTAATATAAAACACACACTGCGGTGATTATAATCCTCACCCTGGTGTAATATAAAACACACACTGCGGTGATTATAATCCTAACCCTGGTGTCATATAAAACACACACTGCGGTGATTATTATCCTCATCCTGTTTTAAAGTAAAACACACACTGCGGTGATTATAATCCTCATTCTGGTGTAATATAAAAGACACACTGCGGTGATTATAATCCTCACACTGGTGTAATATAAAACACACTGCGGTGATTATAATCCTCACACTGGTGTAATATAAAACACACTGCGGTGATTATAATCCTCACCCCTGTAATATAAAACACACACTGCGGTGATTATAATCTTCACCCTGGTGTAATATAAAAGACACACTGCGGTGATTATAATCCTCACACTGGTGTAATATAAAACACACTGCGGTGATTATAATCCTCACCCCTGTAATATAAAACACACACTGCGGTGATTATAATCCTGACCCTGGTGTCATTTAAAATACATACTGCGGTGATTATAATCGTGACACTAGTGTAATATAAAACACACACTGCGGTGATTATAATCCTCACCCTGGTGTAATATAAAACACACACTTCAGTGATTATAATCCTCACCCTGGTGTCATATAAAACACACACTGCGGTGATTATAATCCTCACCCTGGTGTAATATAAAATACACACTGCGGTGATTATCATCCACAAAATGGTGTAATATAAAACGCACTGCGGTGATTATAATCCTGACACTGGTGTAATATAAAACACACACAGCGGTGATTATAAGCCTCACCCTGGTGTAATGTAAAACAGACACTGCGGTGATTATTATCCTCATCCTGGTGTAATACAAAACACACCCTTCAGTGATTATAATCCTCACCCTGGCGTAATATAAAACACACACTGCAGTAATTATAATCTTCACCCTGGTGTAATATAAAACACACACTGCGGTGATTATAATCCTCACCCTGGTGTAATAAAAAACACACACTTCATTGATTATAATCCTCACCCTGGTGGATTATAAATCACACAGTGCGGTCATTATGATCGTCACCCTGGTGTAATATAAAACACACAGTGAGGTGATTAGAATCCTCACTCTGGTGCAATATAAAACACAAACTGCGGTGATCATAATCCTCACCCTGGTGTAATATAAAACACACACTGCGGTGATTATAATCCTCACCCTGGTGTAATATAAAACACACACTGCGGTGATTATATTCCTCACCCTGCTGTAATATAAAACACACACTGCGGTGATTATATTCCTCACCCTGCTGTAATATAAAACACACACTGCGGTGATTATAATCCTCACCCTGGTGTAATGTAAAACACACACTGCGATGATAATAATCCTGATCCTTGTGTCATATAAATCACACACTGCGGTGATTTTATTTCTCACCCTGGTGTAATGTAAAACACACACTGCGGTGAGTATAATCCTCACTCTGGTGTAATATAAAACACACACTGCGGTGGTTATAGTCCTCACCCTGGTGTAATATAAAACAGACACTGCGGTGATTATTATCCTCATCCTGGTGTAATACAAAACACACACTTCAGTGCTTATAATCCTCAGCCTGGTGTAATGTAAAACACACACTGCAGTGATTATAATCCTTAACCTGGTGGAATGTAAAACACACACTGCAGTGATTATAATCCTCACCCTGGTGTAAGATAAAACATACACTGCGGTGATTATAATCCTCACCCTGGTGTAATATAAAACACACACTGCGGAGATTATAGTCTGCACCCTGGTGTAATATAATCCACACACTGCGGTGATTATAATCCTCACCCTGGTGTAATGTAAAACACACAGTGCGGTGATTATAATCCTCACCCTGGTGTAATATAAAACACACACTGCGGTGATTACAATCCACACTCTGGCATAATATAAAACACGCACTGCAGTGATTATAATCCTCACCCTGGTGTAATATAAAACACACACTGCGGGGATTATAATACTCACCTTGGGGTAATTTAAAATGCACACTGCGGGGATTATAATCCTCACCCTTGTGTAATATAATAAACACACTGCGGTGATCATATTCCTCAAACTGCTGTAGTATACATCACACACTGCGGTGATTATAATCCACACTCTGGTGTAATATAAAACACACACTGCTGTGATTATATTCCTCACCCTGGTATAATGTAAAACACACACTGTGGTGATTAAAATCCTCACCCTGGTGTCATATAAAACACACACTGCGGGGATTATAATCCTCACCCTGGTGTAATATAAAACACACACTGCAGGGATTATAATCCTCACCCTGGTGTAATATAATAAACACACTGCGGTGATTTTATTCCTCACCCTGGTGTAATATAAAACACACACTGCGGTGATAATAATCCTCTCCCTGGTGTAATATAAAACACACACCGCGGTGATTATAATCCTCACCCTGGTGTAATGTAAAACAGACACTGCGATGATTATAATCCTCACCCTGGTGTAATATAAAACACACACTTCAGTGATTATAATCCTCACCCTGGCGTAATATAAAACACACACTGCAGTGATTATAATCTTCACCCTGGCGTAATATAAAACACACACGGCTGTGATTATAATCCTCAGCCTGGTACAATGTAAAATACACACTGCGGTGATTATTATCCTCATCCTGGTGTCATACAAAACACACACTTCAGTGATTATAATCCTCACCCTGGTGTAATATAAATCACACAGTGCGGTGATTATGATCGTCACCCTGGTGTAATATAAAACACACAGTGCGGTGATTATAATCCTCACTATGGTGTAATATAAAACACAAACTGCGGTGATCATAATCCTCACCCTGGAGTAATATAAAACACACACAGCGGTGATTATATTCCTCACCCTGCTGTAATATAAAACACACACTGCGGTGATTATATTCCTCACCCTGCTGAAATATAAAACACACACTGCGGTGATAATAATCTTCACCCTGGTGTAATATAAAACACACACTGCGGTGATTATAATCCTCACCCTGGTGTAATGTAAAACACACACTGCGTTGATTATAATCCTGATCCTTGTGTAATATAAAACACACACTGCGGTGATTTTATTCCTCACCCTGGTGTAATGTAAAACACACACTGCGGTGATTACAATCCACACTCTGGCGTAATATAAAACACGCACTGCAGTGATTATAATCCTCACCCTGGTGTAATATAAAACACACACTGCGGGGATTATAATACTCACCTTGGGGTAATTTAAAATGCACACTGCGGGGATTATAATCCTCACCCTAGTGTAATATAATAAACACACTGCGGTGATCATATTCCTCAAACAGCTGTAGTATACATCACACACTGCGGTGATTATAATCCACACTCTGGTGTAATATAAAACACACACTGCTGTGATTATATTCCTCACCCTGGTATAATGTAAAACACACACTGTGGTGATTAAAATCCTCACCCTGGTGTCATATAAAACACACACTGCGGGGATTATAATCCTCACCCTGGTGTAATATAAAACACACACTGCGGTGATTATATTCCTCACCCTGCTGTAATATAAAACACACACTGCGGTGATTATAATCCTCACCCTGGTGTAATGTAAAACACACACTGCGATGATAATAATCCTGATCCTTGTGTAATATAAATCACACACTGCGGTGATTTTATTCCTCACCCTGGTGTAATGTAAAACACACACTGCGGTGAGTATAATCCTCACTCTGCTGTAATATAAAATACAAACTGCGGTGATTATGATCGTCACCCTGGTGTAATATAAAACACACAATGCGGTGTTTATGATCGTCACCCTGGTGTAATATAAAACACACAGTGCGGTGATTATGATCGTCGCCCTGGTGTAATATAAAACACACAGTGCGGTGATTATAATCCTCACCCTGCTGTAATATAAAACACACACTGCGGTGATTTTATTCCTCACCCTGGTGTAATGTAAAACACACACTGCGGTGAGTATAATCCTCACCCTGGTGTAATATAAAACACACACTGCGGTGATTATAATCCTAACCCTGGTGTCATACAAAACACACACTGCGGTGATTATAATCCTCACCCTGGTGTAATATGAAACACAAACTGCGGTGATCATAATCCTCACCCTGGTGTCATATAAAACACACACTGCAGGGATTATAATCCTCACCCTGGTGTAATATAATGAACACACTGCGGTGATTTTATTCCTCACCCTGGTGGAATGTAAAACACACACTGCGGTGATTATAATCCTCACACTGGTGTAATATAAAACACACTGCGGTGATTATAATTCTCACCCCTGTAATATAAAACACACACTGCGGTGATTATAATCCTCACCCTGGTGTCACATAAAATACACACTGCGGTGATTATAATCCTGACACTGGTGTAATATAAAACACACACTGCGGTGATTATAATCCTCACCCTGGTGTAATATAAAACACACACTGCGGTGATTATAATCCTAACCCTGGTGTCATATAAAACACACACTGCGGTGATTATAAACCTCACCCTGGTGTAATATAATCCACACACTGCGGTGATTATAATCCTCACCCTGGTGTAATGTAAAACACACAGTGCGATGATTATAATCCTCACCCTGGAGTAATTTACAACACACACTGTGGTAAATATACTCCTCACACTGGTGTCATACAAAACACACACTGCGGTGATTATAATCCTCACCCTGGTGAAATATAAAACACACACTGCGGTGATTATAGTCCTCACCCTGGTGTAATATAAAACACACACTGCGGTGATTATAAAACTCACACTGGTGCAATATAAAACACACGGCGGTGATTATAATCCTCACCCTGGTGTAATGTAAAACACACACTGTGGTGATTAAAATCCTCACCCTAGTGTCATATAAAACACACACTGCGGTGATTATAATCCTCACCCTGGTGTAATATAAAACACTCGCTGTGGTGATTATAATCCTCACCCTGGTGTAATATAAAACACACACTGCGGGGATTATAATACTCACCTTGGGGTAATTTAAAATGCACACTGCGGGGATTATAATCCTCACCCTTGTGTAATATAATAAACACACTGCGGTGATCATATTCCTCAAACAGCTGTAGTATACATCACACACTGCGGTGATTATAATCCACACTCTGGTGTAATATAAAACACACACTGCTGTGATTATATTCCTCACCCTGGTATAATGTAAAACACACACTGTGGTGATTAAAATCCTCACCCTGGTGTCATATAAAACACACGCTGCGGGGATTATCATTCTCCCCCTGGTGTAATATAAAACACACACTGCAGGGATTATAATCCTCACCCTGGTGTAATATAATAAACACACTGCGGTGATTTTATTCCTCACCCTGGTGTAATGTAAATCACACACTGCAGTGATTTTATTCCTCACCCTAGTGTGATATAAAACACACACTGCGGTGATTATAATCCTCACCCTGGTGTAATATAAAACACAAACTGCGGTGATCATAATCCTCACCCTGGTGTCATATAAAACACACACTGCAGGGATTATAATCCTCACCCTGGTGTAATATAATGAACACACTGCGGTGATTTTATTCCTCACCCTGGTGTAATGTAAAACACACACTGCGGTGATTATAATCCTCACACTGGTGTAATATAAAACACACTGCGGTGATTATAATCCTCACCCCTGTAATATAAAACACACACTGCGGTGATTATAATCCTCACCCTGGTGTCACATAAAATACACACTGCGGTGATTATAATCCTGACACTGGTGTAATATAAAACACACACTGCGGTGATTATAATCCTCACCCTGGTGTAATATAAAACACACACTGCGGTGATTATAATCCTAACCCTGGTGTCATATAAAACACACACTGCGGTGATTATAAACCTCACCCTGGTGTAATATAAAACACACACTGCAGTGATTATAATCCTCACCCTGGTGTAATATAAAACACACACTGCGGTGATTATAATCCTCACCCTGGTGTAATATAAAACACACACTGCAGTGATTATAATCCTCACCCTGGTGTAATATAAAACACACACTGCGGTGATTATAATCCTCACCCTGGTGTAATATAAAACACACACTGCGGTGATTATAATCCTCACTCTGGTGTAATATAAAACTCACACTGCGGTGATTATAATCCTCACCCTGGTGTAATATAAAACACACACTGCGGTGATAATAATCCTCTCCTTGGTGTAATATAAAACACACACCGCGGTGATTATAATCCTCACCCTGGTGTAATGTAAAACAGACACTGCGATGATTATAATCCTCACCCTGGTGTAATATAAAACACACACTTCAGTGATTATAATCCTCACACTGGCGTAATATAAAACACACACTGCAGTGATTATAATCTTCACCCTGGTGTAATATAAAACACACACGGCTGTGATTATAATCCTCAGCCTGGTGCAATGTAAAATACACACTGCGGTGATTATTATCCTCATCCTGGTGTAATACAAAACACACACTTCAGTGATTATAATCCTCACCCTGGTGTAATATAAATCACACAGTGCGGTGATTATGATCGTCACCCTGGTGTAATATAAAACACACAGTGCGATGATTATAATCCTCACTATGGTGTAATATAAAACACAAACTGCGGTGATCATAATCCTCACCCTGGAGTAATATAAAACACACACTGCGGTGATTATATTCCTCACCCTGCTGTAATATAAAACACACACTGCGGTGATTATATTCCTCACCCTGCTGTAATATAAAACACACACTGCGGTGATTATAATCCTCACCCTGGTGTAATGTAAAACACACACTGCGTTGATTATAATCCTGATCCTTGTGTAATATAAAACACACACTGCGGTGATTTTATTCCTCACCCTGGTGTAATGTAAAACACACACTGCGGTGATTACAATCCACACTCTGGTGTAATATAAAACACGCACTGCAGTGATTATAATCCTCACCCTGGTGTAATATAAAACACACACTGCGGGGATTATAATACTCACCTTGGGGTAATTTAAAATGCACACTGCGGGGATTATAATCCTCACCCTCGTGTAATATAATAAACACACTGCGGTGATCATATTCCTCAAACAGCTGTAGTATACATCACACACTGCGGTGATTATAATCCACACTCTGGTGTAATATAAAACACACACTGCTGTGATTATATTCCTCACCCTGGTATAATGTAAAACACACACTGTGGTGATTAAAATCCACACCCTGGTGTCATATAAAACACACACTGCGGGGATTATAATCCTCACCCTGGTGTAATATAAAACACACATTGCGGGGATTATAATCCTCACCCTGGTGTAATATAATAAACACACTGCGGTGATTATATTCCTCACCCTGGTGTAATATAAAACACACACTGCGATGATTAGAATCCTCACCCTGGTGTAATATAAAACACACACTGTGGTGATTTTATTCCTCACCCTGGTGTAATATAATAAACACACTGCGGTGATCATATTCCTCACCCTGGTGTAATATAAAACACACAGTGCGGTGATTATGATCGTCACCCTAGTGTGATATAAAACACACAATGCGGTGATTATGATCGTCACCCTGGTGTAATATAAAACACACAGTGCGGTGATTATGATCGTCACCCTGGTGTAATATACAACACACTGTGCGGTGATTATAATCCTCACCCTGGTGTAATATAAAACACACACTGCGGTGATTATAATCCTCACTCTGGTGTACTGTAAAACACACACTGCGATGATTAGAATCCTCACCCTGATGTAATATAAAACACACACTGTGGTGATTTTATTCCTCACCCTGGTGTAATGTAAAACACACACTGCGGTGAGTATAATCCTCGCTCTGGTGTAATATAAAACACACACTGAGGTGATTATATTCCTCACCCTGCTGTAATATAAAACACACACTGCGGTGATTATAATCCTCACCCTGGTATAATGTAAAACACACACTGCGTTGATTATAATCTTCACCCTGGTGTAATATAAAACACACACTGCGGTGAGTATAATCCTCACTCTGGTGTAATATAAAACACACACTGTGGTGGTTATAGTCCTCACCCTGGTGTAATATAAAACAGACACTGCGGTGATTATTATCCTCATCCTGGTGTAATACAAAACACACACTTCAGTGCTTATAATCCTCAGCCTGATGTAATGTAAAACACACACTGCAGTGATTATAATCCTTAACCTGGTGGAATGTAAAACACACACTGCAGTGATTATAATCCTCACCCTGGTGTAAGATAAAACATACACTGCGGTGATTATAATCCTCACCCTGGTGTAATAAAAAACACACACTGCGGAGATTATAGTCTGCACCCTGGTGTAATTTAATCCACACACTGCGGTGATTATAATCCTCACCCTGGTGTAATGTAAAACACACAGTGCGATGATTATAATCCTCACCCTGGTGTAATATAAAACACACACTGCGGTGATTATAATCCTCACCCTGGTGTAATATAAAACACACACTGCGGTGATTATACTCCTCACACTGGTGTCATACAAAACACACACTGCGGTGATTATAATCCTCACCCTGGTGTAATATAAAACACACACTGCGGTGATTATAATCCTCACCCTGGTGTAATATAAAACACACACTGCGGTGATTATAAAACTCACACTGGTGCAATATAAAACACACTGCGGTGATTATAATCCTCACCCTCGTGTAATGTAAAACACACACTGTGGTGATTAAAATCCTCACCCTAGTGTCATATAAAACACACACTGCGGTGATTTTAATCCTCACCCTGGTGTAATATAAAACACTCGCTGTGGTGATTATAATCCTCACCCTGGTGTAATATAAAACACACACTGCGGTGATTACAATCCACACTCTGGCATAATATAAAACACGCACTGCAGTGATTATAATCCTCACCCTGGTGTAATATAAAACACACACTGCGGGGATTATAATACTCACCTTGGGGTAATTTAAAATGCACACTGCGGGGATTATAATCCTCACCCTTGTGTAATATAATAAACACACTGCGGTGATCATATTCCTCAAACAGCTGGAGTATACATCACACACTGCGGTGATTATAATCCACACTCTGGTGTAATATAAAACACACACTGCTGTGATTATATTCCTCACCCTGGTATAATGTAAAACACACACTGTGGTGATTAAAATCCTCACCCTGGTGTCATATAAAACACACACTGCGGGGATTATCATTCTCACCCTGGTGTAATATAAAACACACACTGCAGGGATTATAATCCTCACCTTGGTGTAATATAATAAACACACTGCGGTGATTTTATTCCTCACCCTGGTGTAATGTAAATCACACACTGCAGTGATTTTATTCCTCACCCTAGTGTGATATAAAACACACACTGCGGTGATTATAATCCTCACCCTGGTGTAATATAAAACAAAAACTGCGGTGATCATAATCCTCACCCTGGTGTCATATAAAACACTCACTGCAGGGATTATAATCCTCACCCTGGTGTAATATAATGAACACACTGCGGTGATTTTATTCCTCACCCTGGTGTAATGTAAAACACACACTGCGGTGATTATAATCCTCACACTGGTGTAATATAAAACACACTGCGGTGATTATAAACCTCACCCCTGTAATATAAAACACACACTGCGGTGATTATAATCCTCACCCTGGTGTCACATAAAATACACACTGCGGTGATTATAATCCTGACACTGGTGTAATATAAAACACACACTGCGGTGATTATAATCCTCACCCTGGTGTAATATAAAACACACACTGCGGTGATTATAATCCTAACCCTGGTGTCATATAAAACACACACTGCGGTGATGATAAACCTCACCCTGGTGTAATATAAAACACACACTGCGGTGATTATAATCCTCACCCTGGTGTAATATAAAACACACACTGCGGTGATTATAATCCTCACCCTGGTGTAATATAAAACACACACTGCAGTGATTATAATCCTCACCCTGGTGTATTATAAAACACACACTGCGGTGATTATAATCCTCACCCTGGTGTAATATAAAACACACACTGCAGTGATTATAATCCTCACCCTGGTGTATTATAAAACACACACTGCGGTGATTATAATCCTCACTCTGGTGTAATATAAAACTCACACTGCGGTGATTATAATCCTCACCCTGGTGTAATATAAAACACACACTGCGGTGATAATAATCCTCTCCTTGGTGTAATATAAAACACACACAGCGGTGATTATAATCCTCACCCTGGTGTAATGTAAAACAGACACTGCGATGATTATAATCCTCACCCTGGTGTAATATAAAACACACACTTCAGTGATTATAATCCTCACCCTGGCGTAATATAAAACACACACTGCAGTGATTATAATCTTCACCCTGGTGTAATATAAAACACACACGGCTGTGATTATAATCCTCAGCCTGGTGCAATGTAAAATACACACTGCGGTGATTATTATCCTCATCCTGGTGTCATACAAAACACACACTTCAGTGATTATAATCCTCACCCTGGTGTAATATAAATCACACAGTGCGGTGATTATAATCCTCACTATGGTGTAATATAAAACACAAACTGCGGTGATAATAATCCTCACCCTGGAGTAATATAAAACACACACAGCGGTGATTATATTCCTCACCCTGCTGTAATATAAAACACACATTGCGGTGATTATATTCCTCACCCTGCTGTAATATAAAACACACACTGCGGTGATTATAATCCTCACCCTGGTGTAATGTAAAACACACACTGCGTTGATTATAATCCTGATCCTTGTGTAATATAAAACACACACTGCGGTGATTTTATTCCTCACCCTGGTGTAATGTAAAACACACACTGCGGTGATTACAATCCACACTCTGGTGTAATATAAAACACGCACTGCAGTGATTATAATCCTCACCCTGGTGTAATATAAAACACACACTGCGGGGATTATAATACTCACCTTGGGGTAATTTAAAATGCACACTGCGGGGATTATAATCCTCACCCTCGTGTAATATAATAAACACACTGCGGTGATCATATTCCTCAAACAGCTGTAGTATACATCACACACTGCGGTGATTATAATCCACACTCTGGTGTAATATAAAACACACACTGCTGTGATTATATTCCTCACCCTGGTATAATGTAAAACACACACTGTGGTGACTAAAATCCTCACCCTGGTGTCATATAAAACACACACTGCGGGGATTATAATCCTCACCCTGGTGTAATATAAAACACACATTGCGGGGATTATAATCCTCACCCTGGTGTAATATAATAAACACACTGCGGTGATCATATTCCTCACCCTGGTGTAATATAAAACACACAGTGCCGTGATTATGATCGTCACCCTGGTGTAATATAAAACACACAGTGCGGTGATTATGATCGTCACCCTGGTGTAATATACAACACACTGTGCGGTGATTATAATCCTCACCCTGGTATAATATAAAACACAAACTGCGGTGATCATAATCCTCACCCTAGTGTAATATAAAACACACACTACGGTGATTATATTCCTCACCCTGCTGTAATATAAAACACACACTGCGGTGATTATAATCTTCACCCTGGTGTAATATAAAACACACACTGCGGTGATTATAATCCTCACTCTGGTGTACTGTAAAACACACACTGCGATGATTAGAATCCTCACCCTGGTGTAATATAAAACACACACTGTGGTGATTTTATTCCTCACCCTGGTGTAATGTAAAACACACACTGCGGTGAGTATAATCCTCGCTCTGGTGTAATATAAAACACACACTGCGGTGGTTATAATCCTCACCCTGGTGTAATATAAAACACACACTGTGGTAATTATAATCTTCACCCTGGTGTAATATAAAACACACACTGCGGTGATTATTATCCTCATCCTGGTTGAAAGTAAAACACACACTGCGGTGATTATAATCCTCATTCTGTTGTAATATAAAAGACACACTGCGGTGATTATAATCATCACACTGGTGTAATATAAAACACACTGCGGTGATTATAATCCTCACCCCTGTAATATAAAACACACACTGCGGTGATTATAATCCTCACCCTGGTGTCATATAAAATACACACTGCGGTGATTATAATCCTGACACTAGTGTAATATAAAACACACACTGCGGTGATTATAATCCTCACCCTGGTGTAATATAAAACACACACTTCAGTGATTATAATCCTCAACCTGGTGTCATATAAAACACACACTGCGGTGATTATAATCCTCACCCTGGTGTAATATAAAATACACACTGCGGTGATTATCATCCACAAAATGGTGTAATATAAAACGCACTGCGGTGATTATAATCCTGACACTGGTGTAATATAAAACACACACAGCGGTGATTATAATCCTCACCCTGGTGTAATGTAAAACAGGCACTGCGATGATTATAATCCTCACCCTGGTGTAATATAAAACACACACTGCGGTGATTATTATCCTCATCCTGGTGTAATACAAAACACACACTTCAGTGATTATAATCCTCACCCTGGCGTAATATAAAACACACACTGCAGTGATTATAATCTTCACCCTGGTGTAATATAAAACACACACTGCGGTGATTATAATCCTCACCCTGGTGTAATATAAAACACACATTGCGGTGATTATTATCCTCATCCTGGTGTAATAAAAAACACACACTTCATTGATTATAATCCTCACCCTGGTGGATTATAAATCACACAGTGCGGTCTTTATGATCGTCACCCTGGTGTAATATAAAACACACAGTGAGGTGATTAGAATCCTCACCTTGGTGTAATGTAAAACACACACTGCGGTGATTATATTCCTCACGCTGGTGTAATGTAAAACACACACTGCGGTGATTATATTCCTCACGCTGGTGTAATATAAAACACACACTGCGGTGATTATAATCCTCACTCTGGTGTAGTATAAAACACACACTGCCGTGATTATATACCTCACCCTGGTGTAATGTAAAACACACACTGCGGAGATTATAATCCTCTCTCCGGTGTAATATAAAACACACACTGCGATGATTATATTCCTCATCCTGGTGTAATATAAAACACACACTGCGGTGATTATAATCCTCACTCTGGTGTAATATAAAACACACACTGCGGTGATTATAATCCTCACTCTGGTGTAATATAAAACACACACTGCGGTGATTATATTCCTCACCCTGCTGTAATATAAAACACACACTGCGGTGATTATAATCTTCACCCTGGTGTAATATAAAACACACACTGCGGTGATTATATTCCTCAACCTGCTGTAATATACAACACACACTGCGGTGATTATAATCTTCACCCTGGTGTAATATAAAACACACACTGCGGTGATTATAATCCTCACACTGGTGTAATATAAAACACAGACTGCGGTGATTATAATCCTCACCCTGGTGTAATATAAAACACACACTGCGGTTATTATAATCCTCACCCTGGTGTAAGATAAAACACACACTGCGGTGATTATAATCCTCACCCTGGTGTAATATAAAACACACACTGCGGTGATTATTATCCTCATCCTGGTGTAATACAAAACACACACTTCAGTGATTATAATCCTTACCCTGGTGTAATGTAAAACACACACTGCGATGATTATAATCCTCACCCTGGTGTAATATAATCAACACATTGCAGTGATTATAATCCTCACCCTGGTGTAATATAAAACACACACTGTGGTGATTATAATCCTAACCTTGATGTAATATAAAACACACACTGTGGGGAATATAATTCTCACTCTGGGGTAATATAAAACATTCACTGCGGTGATTATAATCTTCACCCTGGTGGAATGTAAAACGCACACTGCGATGATTATAGTCTGCCCCCTGGTGTAATATAATCAACACACTGCAGTGATTATAATCCTCACCCTGGTGTAATGTAAAACACACAGTGCGATGATTATAATCCTCACCCTGGAGTAATTTACAACACACAATGTGGTGAATATACTCCTCACACTGGTGTCATGCAAAACACACACTGCGGTGATTATAATCCTCACCCTGGTGTAATATAAAACACACACTGCGGTGATTATAATCCTCACACTGGGGTAATATAAAACACACACTGCGGGAATTATAATCCTCACCCTGACTTAATGTAAAACACACACGGTGGTGATTAAAATCCTCACCCTGGTGTCATATAAAACACACACTGCGGTGATTATAATCCTCACCCTGGTGTAATATAAAACACACACTGCGGTGATTACTATCCTCATCCTGGTGTAATACAAAACACACCCTGCGGTGATTATAATCCTCACTCTGGTGTCATATAAAACACACACTGCGGTGATTATAATCCTTACCCTGGTGTAATGTGAAACACACTGCGGTGATTGTAATCCTCAACCTGGTGTAATATAAAACACACACTGCGGTGATTATAATCCTCACCTTGGTGTAATGTAAAACACACACTGCGGTGATTATATTCCTCACGCTGGTGTAATGTAAAACACACACTGCGGTGATTATATTCCTCACGCTGGTGTAATATAAAACACACACTGCGTTGATTATAATCCTCACTCTGGTGGAGTATAAAACACACACTGCGGTGATTATATTCCTCACACTGGTGTAATATAAAACACACACTGCGGTGATTATAATCCTCACCCTGATGTAATATAAAACACACACTGCAGTGATTATAATCCTCACCCTGGTGTAATATAAAACACACACTGCGGTGATTATAATCCTCACCTTGGTGTAATGTAAAACACACACTGCGGTGATTATATTCCTCACGCTGGTGTAATGTAAAACACACACTGCGGTGATTATATTCCTCACGCTGGTGTAATATAAAACACACACTGCGTTGATTATAATCCTCACCCTGACTTAATGTAAAACACACACGGTGGTGATTAAAATCCTCACCCTGGTGTCATATAAAACACACACTGCGGTGATTATAATCCTCACTCTGGTGTCATATAAAACACACACTGCGGTGATTATAATCCTTACCCTGGTGTAATGTGAAACACACTGCGGTGATTGTAATCCTCAACCTGGTGTAATATAAAACACACACTGCGGTGATTATAATCCTCACCTTGGTGTGATGTAAAACACACACTGCGGTGATTATATTCCTCACGCTGGTGTAATGTAAAACACACACTGCGGTGATTATATTCCTCACGCTGGTGTAATATAAAACACACACTGCGTTGATTATAATCCTCACTCTGGTGGAGTATAAAACACACACTGCGGTGATTATATTCCTCACACTGGTGTAATATAAAACACACACTGCGGTGATTATAATCCTCACCCTGATGTAATATAAAACACACACTGCAGTGATTATAATCCTTACCCTGGTGTAATGTGAAACACACTGCGGTGATTGTAATCCTCAACCTGGTGTAATATAAAACACACACTGCGGTGATTATAATCCTCACCTTGGTGTAATGTAAAACACACACTGCGGTGATTATATTCCTCACGCTGGTGTAATGTAAAACACACACTGCGGTGATTATATTCCTCACGCTGGTGTAATATAAAACACACACTGCGTTGATTATAATCCTCACTCTGGTGGAGTATAAAACACACACTGCGGTGATTATATTCCTCACACTGGTGTAATATAAAACACACACTGCGGTGATTATAATCCTCACCCTGATGTAATATAAAACACACACTGCAGTGATTATAATCCTCACCCTGGTGTAATATAAAACACACACTGCGGTGATTATAATCCTCACCTTGGTGTAATGTAAAACACACACTGCGGTGATTATATTCCTCACGCTGGTGTAATGTAAAACACACACTGCGGTGATTATATTCCTCACGCTGGTGTAATATAAAACACACACTGCGTTGATTATAATCCTCACTCTGGTGGAGTATAAAACACACACTGCGGTGATTATATTCCTCACACCGGTGTAATATAAAACACACACTGCGGTGATTATAATCCTCACCCTGATGTAATATAAAACACACACTGCAGTGATTATAATCCTCACCCTGGTGTAATATAAAACACACACTGCGGTGATTATAATCCTCACTCTGGTGTAATATAAAACAAACACTGCGGTGATTATAATCCTCACCCTGGTGTAATATAAAATACACACTGCGGTGATTATAATCCACACCCTGGTGTAATATGAAACACACACTGCGGTGATTATAATCCTCACCCTGATGTAATATAAAACACACACTGCGATGATTATAATCCTCACCCTGGTGTAATATAATAAACACACTGCGGTGATTATAATCCTCACCCTGATGTAATATAAAACACACACTGCGCTGATCATATTCCTAAAACTGCTATAGTGTACATCACACACTGCGGTGATTATAATCCTCACTCTGGTGTAATGTAAAACACACACTGCGGTGATTATAATCCAGACTCTGGTGTAATATAAAACACACACTGCTGTGATTATATTCCTCACGCTGGTGTAATGTAAAACACAAACTGCGGTGAGTATAATCCTCACTCTGGTGTAATGTAAAATACAAACTGCGGTGATTATGATCGTCACCCTGGTGTAATATAAAACACACAGTGCGGTGATTATGATCGTCGCCCTGGTGTAATATAAAACACACAGTGCGGTGATTATAATCCTCACCCTGCTGTAATATAAAACACACACTGCGGTGATTATAATCTTCACCCTGGTGTAATATAAAACACACACTGCGGTGATTATAATCCTCACACTGGTGTAATATAAAACACACACTGCGGTGATTATAATCTTCACCCTGGTGTAATATAAATCACACACTGCGGTGATTGTAATCCTCACCCTGGTGTCATATAAAATACACACTGCGGTGATTATAATTCTGACACTGGCGTAATATAAAACACACATTGCGGTGATTATAATCCTCACCCTGGCGTAATATAAAACACACACTGCGGTGATTATAATCCTCACCCTGGTGTCATATAAAACACACACTGCGGTGATTATAATCCTCTCCCTGGTGTAATATAAAACACACATTGCGGTGATTATAATCCTCACCCTGGTGTAATACAAAAACACACACTGCGGTGATTATAATACTCACCCTGGTGTAAGATAAAACACACACTGCAGTGATTATAATCTTCACCCTGGTGTAATATAAAACACACACTGCGGTGATTATTATCCTCATCCTGGTGTAATATAAAACACACACTGCAGTGATTATAATTCTTACCCTGGTGTAATATAAAACACACACTGCGGTGATTATAATTCTCACCCTGGTGTAATATAAAACACACACTGCGGTGAATAAAATCCTCACCCTGTGTAATATAAAACACACACTGCGGTGATTATGATATTCACTCTGGAGTAATATAAAAGACACACTGCGGTGATTATAATCCTCACTCTGGTCTAATATATAACACACACTGCAGCTGTACAGGACTTTGGTTAGGCCACAGTTGGAGTACTGTGTGCAGTTCTGGTCGCCTCACTTTAGGAAAGATGTGGAAGCTTTGGAGAGGGTGCTGAGAATATTTACCAGGATGTTGCCTGGAATGGAGAGTAGGTCGTACGAGGATAGGCTGACGGTTCTCGACCTTTTCTCGTTGGAACGGCGAAGGATGAGGGGTGACTTGATAGAGGTTTATAAGATGATCAGAGGAATAGATAGAGTAGACAGTCAGAAACTTTTTCCCCGGGTACAACAGAGTGTTACAAGGGGACATAAATTTAAGGTGAAGGGTGGAAGGTATAGGGGAGATGTCAGGGGTGGGTTCTTTACCCAGAGAGTGGTGGGTGCATGGAATGCGCTCCCCGTGGGAGTGGTAGAGTCGGAATCATTGGCGAACTTTAAGCGGCATTTGGATAGGTACATGGATGGGTGTTAATCTAGGTGAGACGTTCGGCACAACATTGTGGGCCGAAGGGCCTGTTCTGTGCTGTATTGTTCTATGTTCTATATTCTATGATTATAGTCCTCACCCAGGTGTAATATAATAAACACACTGCGGTGATTATAATCCTCACCCTGATGTAATATAAAACACACACTGCGCTGATCATATTCCTCAAACTGCTGTCGTATACATCACACACTGCAGTGAATATAATCCTCACTCTGGTGTAATGTAAAACACACACTGCGGTGATTATAATCCACAATCTGGTGTAATATAAAACACACACTGCTGTGATAATATTCCTCACCCCGGTGTAATGTAATACACACACTGCGGTGATTATAATGCTCACTCTGGAGTAATATATAACACACACTGCGGTGATTATATTCCTCACCCTGCTGTAATATAAACACACACTGCAGTGATTATAATCTTCACCCTGGTGTAATATAAAACACACACTGCGGTGATTATAATCCTCACCCTGGTGTAATGTAAAAGACACACTGCGATGATTATAATCCTCACCCTGGTGTAATATAAAACACACACTGCGGTGATTTTATTCCTCACCCTGGTGTAATGTAAAACACACACTGCGGTGATTTTATTCCTCACCCTAGTGTAATATAAAACACACACTGCGGTGATTATAATCCTCACCCTGGTGTAATATAAAACACACAGTGCGGTGATTATAATCCTCACCCTGCTGTAATATAAAACATACACTGCGGTGATTATAATCCTCACACTGGTGTAATATAAAACACACACTGCGGTGATTATAATCTTCACCCTGGTGTAATATATATCACACACTGCGGTGATTGTAATCCTCACCCTGGTGTCATATAAAATACACACTGCGGTGATTATAATCCTGACACTGGCGTAATATAAAACACACATTGCGGTGATTATAATCCTCACCCTTGTGTAATATAAAAAACACACTGCGGTGATTATAATCCTCACCCTGGTGTCATATAAAACACACACTGCGGTGATTATAATCCTCTCCCTGGTCTAATATAAAACACACATTGCGGTGATTATAATCCTCACCCTGGTGTAATACAAAAACACACACTGCGGTGATTATAATCCTCACCCTGGTGTAAGATAAAACACACACTGCGGTGATTATTATCCTGATCCTGGTGTAATATAAAACACACACTGCAGTGATTATAATTCTTACCCTGGTGTAATATAAAACACACACTGCGGTGATTATAATCTTCACCCTGGTGTAATATAAATCACACACTGCGGTGATTGTAATCCTCACTCTGGTGTAATATATAACACACACTGCAGCTGTACAGGACTTTGGTTAGGCCACAGTTGGAGTACTGTGTGCAGTTCTGGTCGCCTCACTTTAGGAAAGATGTGGAAGCTTTGGAGAGGGTGCAGAGAATATTTACCAGGATGTTGCCTGGAATGGAGAGTAGGTCGTACGAGGATAGGCTGACAGTTCTCGGCCTTTTCTCGTTGGAACGGCGAAGGATGAGGGGTGACTTGATAGAGGTTTATAAGATGATCAGAGGAATAGATAGAGTAGACAGTCAGAAACTTTTTCCCCGGGTACAACAGAGTGTTACAAGGGGACATAAATTTAAGGTGAAGGGTGGAAGGTATAGGGGAGATGTCAGGGGTGGGTTCTTTACCCAGAGAGTGGTGGGTGCATGGAATGCGCTCCCCGTGGGAGTGGTAGAGTCAGAATCATTGGCGAACTTTAAGCGGCATTTGGATAGGTACATGGATGGGTGCTTAATCTAGGTTAGAAGTTCGGCACAACATCGTGGGCCGATGGACCTGTTCTGTGCTGTATTGTTCTATGTTCTATATTCTATGATTATAGTCCTCACCCAGGTGTAATATAATAAACACACTGCGGTGATTATAATCCTCACCCTGATGTAATATAAAACACACACTGCGGTGATTATAATCCTTAACCTGGTGGAATGTAAAACACACACTGCAGTGATTATCATCCTCACACTGGTGTAATATAGAACACACACTGCGGTGATTATAATCCTCACCCTGGTGTAATATAAAAAACACACTGCGGTGATTATAATCCTCACCCTGGTGTCATATAAAACACACACTGCGGTGATTATAATCCTCTCCCTGGTGTAATATAAAACACACATTGCGGTGATTATAATCCTCACCCTGGTGTAATACAAAAACACACACTGCGGTGATTATAATCCTCACCCTGGTGTAAGATAAAACACACACTGCAGTGATTATAATCCTCACCCTGGTGTAATATAAAACACACACTGCGGTGATTATTATCCTGATCCTGGTGTAATATAAAACACACACTGCAGTGATTATAATTCTTACCCTGGTGTAATATAAAACACACACTGCGGTGATTATAATCTTCACCCTGGTGTAATATAAATCACACACTGCGGTGATTGTAATCCTCACTCTGGTGTAATATATAACACACACTGCAGCTGTACAGGACTTTGGTTAGGCTGCAGTTGGAGTACTGTGTGCAGTTCTGGTCGCCTCACTTCAGGAAAGATGTGGAAGCTTTGAAGAGGGTGCAGAGAATATTTACTCGGATGTTGCCTGGAATGGAGAGTAGGTCGTACGAGGATAGGCTGACAGTTCTCGGCCTTTTCTCGTTGGAACGGCGAAGGATGAGGGGTGACTTGATAGAGGTTTATAAGATGATCAGAGGAATAGATAGAGTAGACAGTCAGAAACTTTTTCCCCGGGTACAACAGAGTGTTACAAGGGGACATAAATTTAAGGTGAAGGGTGGAAGGTATAGGGGAGATGTCAGGGGTGGGTTCTTTACCCAGAGAGTGGTGGGTGCATGGAATGCGCTCCCCGTGGGAGTGGTAGAGTCAGAATCATTGGCGAACTTTAAGCGGCATTTGGATAGGTACATGGATGGGTGCTTAATCTAGGTTAGAAGTTCGGCACAACATCGTGGGCCGATGGGCCTGTTCTGTGCTGTATTGTTCTATGTTCTATATTCTATGATTATAGTCCTCACCCAGGTGTAATATAATAAACACACTGCGGTGATTATAATCCTCACCCTGATGTAATATAAAACACACACTGCGGTGATTATAATCCTTAACCTGGTGGAATGTAAAACACACACTGCAGTGATTATAATCCTCACCCTGGTGTAATATAAAACACACACTGCGGTGATTATAATCCTCACCCTGGTGTAATATAAAACACACACTGCGGTGATTATTATCCTCATCCTGGTGTAATACAAAACACACACTGCGGTGATTATAATCCTCACCCTGGTGTAATATAAAACACACACTGCGGTGATTATAATCCTCACCCTGGTGTAATGTAAAACACACACTGCAGTGATTATAATCCTCACCCTGGTGTAATGTAAAACACACACTGCGGTGATTATAATCCTCACTCTGGTGTAATGTAAAACACACACTGCGGTGATTATAATCCTCAGGCTGGTGTAATATAAAACACACTGCGGTGATTATAAACCGCACCCTGGTGTAATGTAAAACACACACTGCGGTTATTATAATTCTCACACTGGTGTAATATAAAACACACACTGCGGTGATTATAATCCTCACACTGGTGTAATATAAAACACACACTGCGGTGATTATAATCCTCACCCTGGTGTAATATAAAACACACACTGCTGTTATTATAATCCTCACCCTGGTGTAATATAAAACACACACTGCGGTTATTATAATCCTCACCCTGGTGTAATATATATCACACACTGCGGTGATTATAATCGTCACCCTGGTGTCATATAAAATACACACTGCGGTGATTATAATCCTCACACTGGTGTAATATAAAACACACACTGCGGTGATTATAATCCTCACCCTGGTATAATATAAAACACACACTGCGGTGATTATTATCCTCATCCTGGTGTAATACAAAACACACACTGCGGTGATTATAATCCTCACCCTGGTGTAATATAAAACATACACTGCGGTGATTATAATCCTCACCCTGGTGTAACATAAAACACACACTGCGGTGACTATAATCCTCACTCTGGTGTAATGTAAAACACACACTGCGGTGATTATAATCCTCACCCTGGTGTAACGTAAAAAAAACACTGCGGTGATTATAATCCTCACCCTGGTGTAATGTAAAACACACACTGTGGTGATTATAATCCTCACCCTGGTGTAATGTAAAACACACACTGCGGTGATCATATTCCTCAAACTGCTGTCGTATACATCACACACTGCAGTGAATATAATCCTCACTCTGGTGTAATGTAAAACACACACTGCGGTGATTATAATCCACACTCTGGTGTAAAATAAAACACACACTGCTGTGATTATATTCCTCACCCTGGTGTAATGTAAAACACACACTGCGGTGATTATAATCCTCACTCTGGTGTAATATATAACACACACTGCGGTGATTATATTCCTCACCCTGCTGTAATATAAAACACACACTGCGGTGATTATAATCTTCACCCTGGTGTAATATAAAACACACACTGCGGTGATTATATTCCTCACCGTGGTGTAATGTAAAAGACACACTGCGATGATTATAATCCTCACCCTGGTGTAATATAAAACACACACTGCGGTGATTTTATTCCTCACCCTAGTGTAATATAAAACACACACTGCTGTGATTATAATCCTCACCCTGGTGTAATATAAAACACACAGTGCGGTGATTATAATCCTCACCCTGCTGTAATATAAAACACACACTGCGGTGATTATAATCTTCACCCTGGTGTAATATAAAACACACACTGCGGTGATTATAATCCTCACACTGGTGTAATATAAAACACACACTGCGGTGATTATAATCTTCACCCTGGTGTAATATAAATAACACACTGTGGTGATTGTAATCCTCACCCTGGTGTCATATAAAAAACATCCTGCGGTGATTATAATCCTGACACTGGCGTAATATAAAACACACATTGCGGTGATTATAATCCTCACCCTGGAGTAATTTACAACACACACTGTGGTGAATATACTCCTCACCCTGGTGTCATACAAAACACACAGTGCGGTGATTATAATCCTCACCCTGCTGTAATATAAAACACACACTGCGGTGATTATAATCTTCACCCTGGTGTAATATAAAACACACACTGCGGTGATTATAATCCTCACACTGGTGTAATATAAAACACACACTGCGGTGATTATAATCTTCACCCTGGTGTAATATAAATAACACACTGTGGTGATTGTAATCCTCACCCTGGTGTCATATAAAAAACATCCTGCGGTGATTATAATCCTGACACTGGCGTAATATAAAACACACATTGCGGTGATTATAATCCTCACCCTGGAGTAATTTACAACACACACTGTGGTGAATATACTCCTCACCCTGGTGTCATACAAAACACACACTGCGGTAATTATAATCCTCACCCTGGTGTAATATAAAACACACACTGCGGTGATTATAAACCTCACCCTGGTGTAATGTAAAACACACACTGCGGTGATTATAATCCTCACCCTGGTGTAATGTAAAACACACTTTGCGATGATTATAATCCTCACCCTGGTGTAATATAAAACACACTTTGCGATGATTATAATCCTCACCCTGGTGTCATATACAACAAACACTCCCGCGATTATAATCCTCACCCTGGTGTTCTGTAAAACACACACTGCGGTGATTATAATCCTCACTCTGGTGAAATATAAAACACACACTGCGGCAATGATAATCCTCACTCTGGTGTAATATAAAACAAACACTGCAGTGATTATATTCCTCACCTTGCTGTGATATAAAACACACACTGCGGTGATTATAATCCTCACCCTGGTGTAATATAATCAACACATTGCAGTGATTATAATCCTCACCCTGGAGTAAAATAAAACACACACTGCGGGGAATATAATTCTCACTCTGGGGTAATATAAAACACACACTGCGGTGATTATAATCCACAGCCTGGTGGAATGTAAAACGCACACTGCGATGATTATAGTCTGCACCCTGGTGTAATATAATCAACACACTGCGGTGATTATAATCCTCACCCTGGTGTAATGTAAAACACACAGTGCGATGATTATAGTCTGCACCCTGGTGTACTATAATCAACACACTGCGGTGATTATAATCCTCACCCTGGTGTAATGTAAAACACACAGTGTGATGATTATAATCCGCACCCTGGAGTAATTTACAACACACACTGTGGTGAATATACTCCTCACACTGGTGTCATACAAAACACACACTGCGGTGATTATAATCCTCACCCTGGTGTCATACAAAACACACACTGCGGTGATTATAATCCTCACACTGGTGTCATACAAAACACACACTGCGGTGATTATAATCCTCACCCTGGTGTAATATAAAACACACACTGCAGTGATTATAATCCTCACCCTGGTGTAATATAAAACACACACTGCGATGATTATAATCCTCACACTGGTGTAAAGTAAAACACACACTGCGGTGATTATTATCCTCGCTCTGGGGTAATATAAAACATTCACTGCGGTGATTATAATCCTCATCCTGGTGTAATGTAAAACACACACGGTGGTGATTAAAATCCACACCCTGGTGTCATATAAAACACACACTGCAGTGATTATAATCCTCACACTGGTGTCATATAAAACACACTCTGCGGTGGTTATAATCCTCACCCTGATGTAATATAATACACACACTGCGGTGATTATAATCCTCACCCTGGTGTAATATAAAACACACTCTGCGGTGATTATAATCCTCATCCTGGTGTAATACAAAACACACACTTCAGTGTTTATAATCCTCACCCAGGCGTAATATAAAAAACACACTGCAGTGATTATAATCCTCACCCTGATGTAATGTAAAACACACAGTGCGATGATTATAATTCTCACCCTGGAGTAATTTACAACACACACTGTGGTGAATATACTCCTCACACAAGTGTCATACAAAACACACACTGCTGTAATTATAATCCTCACCCTGGTGTCATGTAAAACACACACTGCGGTGATTATAATCCTCACCCTGATGTCATATAAAACACACACTGCGGTGATTATAATCCTCACTCTGGTGTAATATAATAAACACACTGCGGTGATTATAATCCTCGCCCTGATGCAATATAAAACACACTTTGCGATGATTATAATCCTCACCCTGGTGTCATATACAACATACACTGCCGCGATTATAATCCTCACCCTGGTGTAATATAAAACACACACTGCGGTGATTATAATCCTCACTCTGGTGAAATATAAAACACACACTGCGGTGATTATAATCCTCACCCTGGTGTAATATAAAACACACAGTGCGGTGATTATGATCGACACCCTGGTGTAATATAAAACACACAGTGCGGTGATTATGATCGTCACCCTGGTGTAATATACAACACACTGTGCGGTGATTATAATCCTCACCCTGGTGTAATATAAAACACAAACTGCGGTGATCATAATCCTCACCCTAGTGTAATTTAAAACACACACTGCGGTGGTTATTATCCTCATCCTGGTGTAATAAAAAACACACACTTCATTGATTATAATCCTCACCGTGGTGTATTATAAATCACACAGTGCGGTGATTATGATCGTCACCCTGGTGTAATATAAAACACATAGTGAGGTGATTAGAATCCTCACTCTGGTGTAATATAAATCACAAACTGCGGTGATCATAATCCTCACACTGGTGTAATATAAAACACACACTGCGGTGATTATATTCCTCACCCTGCTGTAATATAAAACACACACTGCGGTGATTATAATCTTCACCCTGGTGTAATATAAAACACACACTGCGGTGATTATAATCCTCACCCTGGTGTAATGTAAAACACACACTGCGATGATAATAATCCTGATCCTTGTTTAATATAAAACACACACTGCGGTGATTTTATTCCTCACCCTGGTGTAATGTAAAACACACACTGCGGTGAATATAATACTCACTCTGGTGTAATATAAAACAAACACTGCGGTGGTTATAGTCCTCACCCTGGTGTAATATAAAACACACACTGCGGTGATTATTATCCTCATCCTGGTGTAATACAAAACACACACTTCAGTGATTATAATCCTCAGCCTGGTGTAATGTAAAACACCACTGCAGTGATTATAATCCTTAACCTGGTGCAATGTAAAACACACACTGCGGAGATTATAATCCTCACCCTGGAGTAATTTACAACACACACTGTGGTAAATATACTCCTCACACTGGTGTCATACAAAACACACACTGCGGTGATTATAATCCTCACCCTGGTGTAATATAAAACACTCGCTGTGGTGATTATAATCCTCACCCTGGTGTAATATAAAACACACACTGCGGTGATTATAATCCTTAACCTGGTGGAATGTAAAACACACACTGCAGTGATTATAATCCTCACCCTGGTGTAAGATAAAACATACACTGCGGTGATTATAATCCTCACCCTGGTGTAATATAAAACACACACTGCGGTGACTATAATCCTCACTCTGGTGTAATGTAAAACACACACTGCGGTGATTATAATCCTCACCCTGGTGTAATGTAAAACACACACTGCTGTGATTATAATCCTCACCCTGGTGTAATGTAAAACACACACTGCGGTGATTATAATCCTCACTCTGGTGTAATGTAAAACACACACTGCGGTTATTATAATCCTCACCCTGGTGTAATATAAATCACACACTGCGGTGATTATAATCCTCACCCTGGTGTAATATAGAACACACACTGCGGTTATTATAATCCTCACCCTGGTGTAATATAAAACACACACTGCGGTTATTATAATCCTCACCCTGGTGTAATATAAATCACACACTGCGGTGATTATAATCGTCACCCTGGTGTCATATAAAATACACACTGCGGTGATTATAATCCTCACACTGGTGTAATATAAAACACACACTGCGGTGATTATAATCCTCACTCTGGTGTAATATAAAACACACACTGCGGTGATTATTATCCTCATCCTGGTGTAATACAAAACACACACTTCAGTGATTATAATCCTTCCCCTGGAGTAATGTAAAACACACACTGCGATGATTAGAGTCCGCACCCTGGTGTAATATAATCAACACATTGCAGTGATTATAATCCTCACCCTGGTGTAATATAAAACACACACTGCGGTGATTATAATCCTAACCTTGATGTAATATAAAACACACAGTGCGATGATTATAATCCTCACCCTGGAGTAATTTACAACACACACTGCGGTGATTATAATCCTCACCCTGGTGTAATATAAAACACTCGCTGTGGTGATTATAATCCTCACCCTGGTGTAATATAAAACACACACTGCGGTGACTATAATCCTCACTCTGGTGTAATGTAAAACACACACTGCGGTGATTATAATCCTCACCCTGGTGTAATGTAAAACACACACTGCTGTGATTATAATCCTCACCCTGGTGTAATGTAAAACACACACTGCGGTTATTATAATCCTCACCCTGGTGTAATATAAATCACACACTGCGGTGATTATAATCCTCACACTGGTGTAATATAAAACACACACTGTGGTGAATATACTCCTCACACTGGTGTCATACAAAACACACACTGTGGTAATTATAATCCTCACCCTGATGTAATATAAAACACACACTGCTGTGATTATAATCCTCACCCTGATGTCATATAAAACACACACTGCGGTGATTATAATCCTCACCCTGGTGTAATGTAAAACACACACTGCGGTGATTATAATCCTCACCCTGGTGTAATATAATAAACACACTGCGGTGATTATAATCCTCGCCCTGAATAATATAAAACACACTTTGCGATGATTATAATCCTCACCCTGGTGTCATATACAACATACACTGCCGCGATTATAATCCTCACCCTGGTGTAATATAAAACACACACTGCGGCGATTATAATCCTCACTCTGGTGAAATATAAAACACACACTGCCGCGATTATAATCCTCACCCTGGTGTAATATAAAACACACACTGCGGCGATTATAATCCTCACTCTGGTGATATATAAAACACACACTGCGGTGATTATAATCCTCACCCTGGTGTAATGTAAAACACACACTGCGGTGATTATAATCCTCACTCTGGTGTAATATATAACACACACTGCGGTGATTATATTCCTCACCCTGCTGTAATATAAAACACACACTGCGGTGATTATAATCTTCACCCTGGTGTAATATAAAACACACACTGCGGTGATTATATTCCTCAACCTGGTGTAATGTAAAAGACACACTGCGATGATTATAATCCTCACCCTGGTGTAATATAATACACACACTGCGGTGATTTTATTCCTCACCCTGGTGTAATGTAAAACACACACTGCGGTGATTTTATTCCTCACCCTAGTGTAATATAAAACACACACTGCGGTGATTATAATCCTCACCCTGGTGTAATATAAAGCACAAACTGCGGTGATTTTATTCCTCACCCTGGTGTAATGTAAAACACACACTGCGGTGATTTTATTCCTCACCCTAGTGTAATATAAAACACACACTGCGGTGATTTTATTCCTCACCCGAGTGTAATATAAAACACACACTGCGGTGTTTATAATCCTCACCCTGGTGTAATATAAAACACACACTGCGGTGATTATAATCCTCACCCTGGTGTAATATAAAACACAAACTGCGGTGATCATAATCCTCACCCTGGTGTAATATAAAACACACACTGCGGTGATTATAATCTTCACCCTGGTGTAATATAAAACACACACTGCGGTGATTATTATCCTCATCCTGGTTTAATGTAAAACAAACACTGCGGTGATTATAATCCTCACACTGGTGTAATATAAAGCACACACTGCGGTTATTATAATCCTCACCCCGGTGTAATATAAAACACACACTGCTGTGATTATATTCCTCACCCTGGTGTAATATAAAATACACACTGCGGGGATTATAATCCTCACCCTGGTGTAATATAAAACACACACTGCAGTGATTATAATCCTCACCCTGGTGTAATATAAAACACACACTACGGTGATTATACTCCTCAACTGTGTGTAATGTAAAACACTCAATGCTGTGATTATAATCCTCACCCTGGTGTAATATAAAACACACACTGCAGTGATTATAATCCTCACCCTGGTGTAATGTAAAACACACACTGTGATGATTATAATCCTCACCCTGGTGTAATGTAAAACACACACTACGATGATTATAATCCTCACTCTGGTGTAATATTAAACACACACTGCGGTGATTATATTCCTCACCCTGGTGTAATGTAAAACAAACACTGCGGTGATTATAATCCTCACCCTGGTGTAATATAAAACACACACTGCGGTGATTATAATCCTCACCCTGGTGTAATATAATAAACACACTGCGGTGATTATAATCCTCACCCTGATGTAATATAAAACACACACTGCGATGATTATAATCCTCACCCTGGTGTAATATAATAAACACACTGCGGTGATTATAATCCTCACACTGATGTAACATAAAACACACACTGCGGTGATTATAATCCTCACCCTGGTGTAATATAAAACACACACTGCGCTGATCATATTCCTCAAACTGCTGTAGTATACATCACACACTGCGGTGATTATAATCCTCACTCTGGTGTAATGTAAAACACACACTGCGGTGATTATAATCCAGACTCTGGTGTAATATAAAATACACACTGCTGTGATTATATTCCTCACGCTGGTGTAATGTAAAACACACACTGCGGTGAGTATAATCCTCAATCTGGTGTAATATAAAATACAAACTGCGGTGATTATGATCGTCACCCTGGTGTAATATAAAACACACAATGTGGTGTTTATGATCGTCACCCTGGTGTAATATAAAACACACAGTGCGGTGATTATGATCGTCGCCCTGGTGTAATATAAAACACACAGTGCGGTGATTATAATCCTCACCCTGCTGTAATATAAAACACACACTGCGGTGATTATAATCTTCACCCTGGTGTATTATAAAACACACAGTGCGGTGATTATAATCCTCACACTGGTGTAATATAAAACACACACTGCGGTGATTATAATCTTCAACCTGGTGTAATATAAATCACACACTGCGGTGATTGTAATCCTCACCCTGGTGTCATATAAAATACACACTGCGGTGATTATAATCCTGACACTGGCGTAATATAAAACACACATTGCGGTGATTATAATCCTCACCCTGGTGTAATATAAAACACACACTGCGGTGATTATAATCCTCACCCTGGTGTCATATAAAACACACACTGCGGTGATTATAATCCTCTCCCTGGTGTAATATAAAACACACATTGCGGTGATTATAATCCTCACCTTGGTGTAATATAAAACACACACTGCGGTGATTATAATCCTCACCCTGGTGTCATATAAAACACACACTGCGGTGATTATAATCCTCTCCCTGGTGTAATATAAAACACACATTGCGGTGATTATAATCCTCACCCTGGTGTAATACAAAAACACACACTGCGGTGAATATAATCCTCACCCTGGTAATATAAAACACACACTGCGGTGATTATGATATTCACTCTGGTGTAATATAAAAGACACACTGCGGTGATTATATTCCTCACCCTGCTGTAATATAAAACACACACTGCGGTGATTATAATCTTCACCCTGGTGTAATATAAAACACACACGGCGGTGATTATATTCCTCACCCTGGTGTAATGTAAAAGACACACTGCGATGATTATAATCCTCACCCTGGTGTAATATAAAACACACACTGCGGTGATTTTATTCCTCACCCTGGTGTAATGTAAAACACACACTGCGGTGATTTTATTCCTCACCCTAGTGTAATATAAAACACACACTGCGGTGATTATAATCCTCACCCTGGTGTAATATAAAGCACAAACTGCGGTGATTTTATTCCTCACCCTGGTGTAATGTAAAACACACACTGCGGTGATTTTATTCCTCACCCTAGTGTAATATAAAACACACACTGCGGTGATTTTATTCCTCACCCGAGTGTAATATAAAACACACACTGCGGTGATTATATTCCTCACCCTGGTGTAATATAAAACACACACTGCGGTGATTATAATCCTCACACTGATGTAATATAAAACACACACTGCGGTGATTATAATCCTCACCCTGGTGTAATATAAAACACACACTGCGCTGATCATATTCCTCAAACTGCTGTAGTATACATCACACACTGCGGTGATTATAATCCTCACTCTGGTGTAATGTAAAACACACACTGCGGTGATTATAATCCAGACTCTGGTGTAATATAAAATACACACTGCTGTGATTATATTCCTCACGCTGGTGTAATGTAAAACACACACTGCGGTGAGTATAATCCTCAATCTAATGTAATATAAAATACAAACTGCGGTGATTATGATCGTCACCCTGGTGTAATATAAAACACACAATGCGGTGTTTATGATCGTCACCCTGGTGTAATATAAAACACACAGTGCGGTGATTATGATCGTCGCCCTGGTGTAATATAAAACACACAGTGCGGTGATTATAATCCTCACCCTGCTGTAATATAAAACACACACTGCGGTGATTATAATCTTCACCCTGGTGTATTATAAAACACACACTGCGGTGATTATAATCCTCACACTGGTGTAATATAAAACACACACTGCGGTGATTATAATCTTCACCCTGGTGTAATATAAATCACACACTGCGGTGATTGTAATCCTCACCCTGGTGTCATATAAAATACACACTGCGGTGATTATAATCCTGACACTGGCGTAATATAAAACACACATTGCGGTGATTATAATCCTCACCCTGGTGTAATATAAAACACACACTGCGGTGATTATAATCCTCACCCTGGTGTCATATAAAACACACACTGCGGTGATTATAATCCTCTCCCTGGTGTAATATAAAACACACATTGCGGTGATTATAATCCTCACCCTGGTGTAATACAAAAACACACACTGCGGTGAATATAATCCTCACCCTGGTAATATAAAACACACACTGCGGTGATTATGATATTCACTCTGGTGTAATATAAAAGACACACTGCGGTGATTATATTCCTCACCCTGCTGTAATATAAAACACACACTGCGGTGATGAAAACCTTCACCCTGGTGTAATATAAAACACACACTGCGGTGATTATATTCCTCACCCTGGTGTAATGTAAAAGACACACTGCGATGATTATAATCCTCACCCTGGTGTAATATAAAACACACACTGCGGTGATTTTATTCCTCACCCTGGTGTAATGTAAAACACACACTGCGGTGATTTTATTCCTCACCCTAGTGTAATATAAAACACACACTGCGGTGATTATAATCCTCACCCTGGTGTAATATAAAGCACAAACTGCGGTGATTTTATTCCTCACCCTGGTGTAATGTAAAACACACACTGCGGTGATTTTATTCCTCACCCTAGTGTAATATAAAACACACACTGCGGTGATTTTATTCCTCACCCAAGTGTAATATAAAACACACACTGCGGTGATTATATTCCTCACCCTGGTGTAATATAAAACACACACCGCGGTGATTATAATCCTCACCCTGGTGTAATATAAAACACAAACTGCGGTGATCATAATCCTCACCCTGGTGTAATATAAAACACACACTGCGGTGATTATAATCTTCACCCTGGTGTAATATAAAACACACACTGCGGTGATTATATTCCTCACCCTGGTGTAATATAAAACACACACCGCGGTGATTATAATCCTCACCCTGGTGTAATATAAAGCACACACTGCGGTGATTATAATCCTCACCCCGGTGTAATATAAAACACACACTGCTGTGATTATATTCCTCACCCTGGTGTAATATAAAATACACACTGCGGGGATTATAATCCTCACCCTGGTGTAATATAAAACACACACTGCAGTGATTATAATCCTCACCCTGGTGTAATATAAAACACACACTACGGTGATTATACTCCTCAACTGTGTGTAATGTAAAACACTCAATGCTGTGATTATAATCCTCACCCTGGTGTAATATAAAACACACACTGCAGTGATTATAATCCTCACCCTGGTGTAATGTAAAACACACACTGTGATGATTATAATCCTCACCCTGGTGTAATGTAAAACACACACTGCGATGATTATAATCCTCACTCTGGTGTAATATTAAACACACACTGCGGTGATTATATTCCTCACCCTGGTGTAATGTAAAACAAACACTGCGGTGATTATAATCCTCACCCTGGTGTAATATAAAACACACACTGCGGTGATTATACTCCTCACCCTGGTGTAATATAATAAACACACTGCGGTGATTATAATCCTCACCCTGATGTAATATAAAACACACACTGCGATGATTATAATTCTCACCCTGGTGTAATATAATAAACACACTGCGGTGATTATAATCCTCACACTGATGTAACATAAAACACACACTGCGGTGATTATAATCCTCACCCTGGTGTAATATAAAACACACACTGCGCTGATCATATTCCTCAAACTGCTGTAGTATACATCACACACTGCGGTGATTATAATCCTCACTCTGGTGTAATGTAAAACACACACTGCGGTGATTATAATCCAGACTCTGGTGTAATATAAAATACACACTGCTGTGATTATATTCCTCACGCTGGTGTAATGTAAAACACACACTGCGGTGAGTATAATCCTCAATCTGGTGTAATATAAAATACAAACTGCGGTGATTATGATCGTCACCCTGGTGTAATATAAAACACACAATGCGGTGTTTATGATCGTCACCCTGGTGTAATATAAAACACACAGTGCGGTGATTATGATCGTCGCCCTGGTGTAATATAAAACACACAGTGCGGTGATTATAATCCTCACCCTGCTGTAATATAAAACACACACTGCGGTGATTATAATCTTCACCCTGGTGTATTATAAAACACACACTGCGGTGATTATAATCCTCACACTGGTGTAATATAAAACACACACTGCGGTGATTATAATCTTCACCCTGGTGTAATATAAATCACACACTGCGGTGATTGTAATCCTCACCCTGGTGTCATATAAAATACACACTGCGGTGATTATAATCCTGACACTGGCGTAATATAAAACACACATTGCGGTGATTATAGTCCTCACCCTGGTGTAATATAAAACACACACTGCGGTGATTATAATCCTCACCCTGGTGTCATATAAAATACACACTGCGGTGATTACAATCCTCTCCCTGGTGTAATATAAAACACACATTGCGGTGATTATAATCCTCACCCTGGTGTAATACAAAAACACACACTGCGGTGAATATAATCCTCACCCTGGTGTAAGATAAAACACACACTGCAGTGATTATAATCTTCACCCTGGTGTAATATAAAACACACACTGCGGTGATTATTATCCTCATCCTGGTGTAATATAAAACACACACTGCAGTGATTATAATTCTTACCCTGGTGTAATATAAAACACACACTGCGGTGATTGTAATTCTCACCCTGGTGTAATATAAAACACACACTGCGGTGAATAAAATCCTCACCCTGTGTAATATAAAACACACACTGCGGTGATTATGATATTCACTCTGGTGTAATATAAAAGACACACTGCGGTGATTATAATCCTCACTCTGGTGTAATATATAACACACACTGCAGCTGTACAGGACTTTGGTTAGGCCACAGTTGGAGTACTGTGTGCAGTTCTGGTCGCCTCACTTTAGGAAAGATGTGGAAGCTTTGCAGAGGGTGCAGAGAATATTTACCAGGATGTTGCCTGGAATGGAGAGTAGGTCGTACGAGGATAGGCTGACAGTTCTCGGCCTTTTCTCGTTGGAACGGCGAAGGATGAGGGGTGACTTGATAGAGGTTTATAAGATGATCAGAGGAATAGATAGAGTAGACAGTCAGAAACTTTTTCCCCGGGTACAACAGAGTGTTACAAGGGGACATAAATTTAAGGTGAAGGGTGGAAGGTATAGGGGAGATGTCAGGGGTGGGTTCTTTACCCAGAGAGTGGTGGGTGCATGGAATGCGCTCCCCGTGGGAGTGGTAGAGTCAGAATCATTGGCGACCTTTAAGCGGCATTTGGATAGGTACATGGATGGGTGCTTAATCTAGGTTAGAAGTTCGGCACAACATCGTGGGCCGATGGGCCTGTTCTGTGCTGTATTGTTCTATGTTCTATATTCTATGATTATAGTCCTCACCCAGGTGTAATATAATAAACACACTGCGGTGATTATAATCCTCACCCTGATGTAATATAAAACACACACTGCGGTGATTATAATCTTCACCCTGGTGTAATATAAAACACACACTGCGGTGATTATTATCCTCATCCTGGTGTAATGTAAAACACACACTGCGGTGATTATAATCCTCACACTGGTGTAATATAAAGCATAAACTGCGGTGATTTTATTCCTCATCCTGGTGTAATGTAAAACACACACTGCGGTGATTATAATCCTCACACTGGTGTAATATAAAACACACTGCAGTGATTATAATCCTCACCCCTGTAATATAAAACACACACTGCGGTGATTATAATCCTCACCCTGGTGTCACATAAAATACACACGGCGGTGATTATAATCCTGACACTGGTGTAATATAAAACACACACTGCGGTGATTATAATCCTCACCCTGGTGTAATATAAAACACACACTGCGGTGATTATAATCCTAACCCTGGTGTCATATAAAGCACACACTGCGGTGATTATAATCCTCACACTGGTGTAATATAAAACACACACTGCAGTGATTATAATCCTCACCCTGGTGTAATATAAAACACACACTGCGGTGATTATAATCCTCACCCTGGTGTAATATAAAACACACACTGCGGTGATTATAATCCTCACCCTGGTGTAATATAAAACACACACTGCAGTGAGTATAATCCTCACCCTGGTGTAATATAAAACACACACTGCGGTGATTATAATCCTCACTCTGGTGTAATATAAAACACACACTGCGGTGATTATAATCCTCACTCTGGTGTAATATAAAACACACACTGCGGTGATTATTATCCTCATCCTGGTGTAATACAAAACACACACTTCAGTGATTATAATCCTTCCCCTGGAGTAATGTAAAACACACACTGCGATGATTAGAGTCCGCACCCTGGTGTAATATAATCAACACATTGCAGTGATTATAATCCTCACCCTGGTGTAATATAAAACACACACTGCGGTGATTATAATCCTAACCATGATGTAATATAAAACACACACTGCGGTGATTATAATCCTCACCCTGGTGTAATGTAAAACACACAGTGCGATGATTATAATCCTCACCCTGGAGTAATTTACAACACACACTGTGGTGAATATACTCCTCACACTGGTGTCATACAAAACACACACTGCGGTAATTATAATCCTCACCCTGATGTAATATAAAACACACACTGCTGTGATTATAATCCTCACCCTGATGTCATATAAAACACACACTGCTGTGATTATAATCCTCACCCTGATGTCATATAAAACACACACTGCGGTGATTATAATCCTCACCCTGGTGTAATATAATAAACACACTGCGGTGATTACAATCCTCGCCCTGAATAATATAAAACACACTTTGCGATGATTATAATCCTCACCCTGGTGTCATATACAACATACACTGCCGCGATTATAATCCTCACCCTGGTGTAATATAAAACACACACTGCGGCGATTATAATCCTCACTCTGGTGAAATATAAAACACACACTGCCGCGATTATAATCCTCACCCTGTTGTAATATAAAACACACACTGCGGCGATTATAATCCTCACTCTGGTGAAATATAAAACACACACTGCGGTGATTATAATCCTCACCCTGGTGTAATGTAAAACACACACTGCGGTGATTATAATCCTCACTCTGGTGTAATATATAACACACACTGCGGTGATTATATTCCTCACCCTGCTGTAATATAAAACACACACTGCGGTGATTATAATCTTCACCCTGGTGTAATATAAAACACACACTGCGGTGATTATATTCCTCACCCTGGTGTAATGTAAAAGACACACTGCGATGATTATAATCCTCATCCTGGTGTAATATAAAACACACACTGCGGTGATTTTATTCCTCACCCTGGTGTAATGTAAAACACACACTGCGGTGATTTTATTCCTCACCCTAGTGTAATATAAAACACACACTGCGGTGATTATAATCCTCACCCTGGTGTAATATAAAGCACAAACTGCGGTGATTTTATTCCTCACCCTGGTGTAATGTAAAACACACACTGCGGTGATTTTATTCCTCACCCTAGTGTAATATAAAACACACACTGCGGTGATTTTATTCCTCACCCGAGTGTAATATAAAACACACACTGCGGTGATTATAATCCTCACCCTGGTGTAATATAAAACACACACTGCGGTGATTATAATCCTCACCCTGGTGTAATATAAAACACAAACTGCGGTGATCATAATCCTCACCCTGGTGTAATATAAAACACACACTGCGGTGATTATAATCTTCACCCTGGTGTAATATAAAACACACACTGCGGTGATTATTATCCTCATCCTGGTGTAATGTAAAACACACACTGCGGTGATTATAATCCTCACCCTGGTGTAATATAAAGCACACACTGCGGTGAATATAATCCTCACCCCGGTGTAATATAAAACACACACTGCTGTGATTATATTCCTCACCCTGGTTTAATATAAAGCACACACTGCGGGGATTATACTCCTCAACTGTGTGTAATGTAAAACACTCAATGCTGTGATTATAATCCTCACCCTGGTGTAATATAAAACACACACTGCAGTGATTATAATCCTCACCCTGGTGTAATATAAAACACACACTACGGTGATTATACTCCTCAACTGTGTGTAATGTAAAACACTCAATGCTGTGATTATAATCCTCACCCTGGTGTAATATAAAACACACACTGCAGTGATTATAATCCTCACCCTGGTGTAATGTAAAACACACACTGTGATGATTATAATCCTCACCCTGGTGTCATGTAAAACACACACTGCGATGATTATAATCCTCACTCTGGTGTAATATTAAACACACACTGCGGTGATTATATTCCTCACCCTGGTGTAATGTAAAACAAACACTGCGGTGATTATAATCCTCACCCTGGTGTAATATAAAACACACACTGCGGTGATTATAATCCTCACCCTGATGTAATATAAAACACACACTGCGATGATTATAATCCTCACCCTGGTGTAATATAATAAACACACTGCGGTGATTATAATCCTCACACTGATGTAACATAAAACACACACTGCGGTGATTATAATCCTCACCCTGGTGTAATATAAAACACACACTGCGGTGATTATTATCCTCACCCTGGTGTAATATAAAACACACACTGCGCTGATCATATTCCTCAAACTGCTGTAGTATACATCACACACTGCGGTGATTATAATCCTCACTCTGGTGTAATGTAAAACACACACTGCGGTGATTATAATCCAGACTCTGGTGTAATATAAAATACACACTGCTGTGATTATATTCCTCACGCTGGTGTAATGTAAAACACACACTGCGGTGAGTATAATCCTCAATCTGGTGTAATATAAAATACAAACTGCGGTGATTATGATCGTCACCCTGGTGTAATATAAAACACACAATGCGGTGTTTATGATCGTCACCCTGGTGTAATATAAAACACACAGTGCGGTGATTATGATCGTCGCCCTGGTGTAATATAAAACACACAGTGCGGTGATTATAATCCTCACCCTGCTGTAATATAAAACACACACTGCGGTGATTATAATCTTCACCCTGGTGTATTATAAAACACACACTGCGGTGATTATAATCCTCACACTGGTGTAATATAAAACACACACTGCGGTGATTATAATCTTCACCCTGGTGTAATATAAATCACACACTGCGGTGATTGTAATCCTCACCCTGGTGTCATATAAAATACACACTGCGGTGATTATAATCCTGACACTGGCGTAATATAAAACACACATTGCGGTGATTATAATCCTCACCCTGGTGTAATATAAAACACACACTGCGGTGATTATAATCCTCACCCTGGTGTCATATAAAACACACACTGCGGTGATTATAATCCTCACCCTGGTGTAATATAAAACACACATTGCGGTGATTATAATCCTCACCCTGGTGTAATACAAAAACACACACTGCGGTGATTATAATCCTCACCCTGGTGTAAGATAAAACACACACTGCAGTGATTATAATCTTCACCCTGGTGTAATATAAAACACACACTGCGGTGATTATTATCCTCATCCTGGTGTAATATAAAACACACACTGCAGTGATTATAATTCTTACCCTGGTGTAATATAAAACACACACTGCGGTGATTGTAATTCTCACCCTGGTGTAATATAAAACACACACTGCGGTGAATAAAATCCTCACCCTGTGTAATATAAAACACACACTGCGGTGATTATGATATTCACTCTGGTGTAATATAAAAGACACACTGCGGTGATTATATTCCTCACCCTGCTGTAATATAAAACACACACTGCGGTGATTATAATCTTCACCCTGGTGTAATATAAAACACACACTGCGGTGATTATATTCCTCACCCTGGTGTAATGTAAAAGACACACTGCGATGATTATAATCCTCACCCTGGTGTAATATAAAACACACACTGCGGTGATTTTATTCCTCACCCTGGTGTAATATAAAACACACACTGCGGTGATTATAATCCTCACTCTGGTGTAATATAAAACACACACTGCGGTGATTATAATCCTCACTCTGGTGTAATATAAAACACACAGTGCGGTGATTATGATCGTCGCCCTGGTGTAATATAAAACACACAGTGCGGTGATTATAATCCTCACCCTGCTGTAATATAAAACACACACTGCGGTGATTATAATCTTCACCCTGGTGTATTATAAAACACACACTGCGGTGATTATAATCCTCACACTGGTGTAATATAAAACACACACTGCGGTGATTATAATCTTCACCCTGGTGTAATATAAATCACACACTGCGGTGATTGTAATCCTCACCCTGGTGTAATATAAAACACACACTGCGGTGATTTTATTCCTCACCCTGGTGTAATATAAAACACACACTGCGGTGATTATAATCCTCACTCTGGTGTAATATAAAACACACACTGCGGTGATTATAATCCTCACTCTGGTGTAATATAAAACACACACTGCGGTGATTATTATCCTCATCCTGGTGTAATACAAAACACACACTTCAGTGATTATAATCCTTCCCCTGGAGTAATGTAAAAAACACACTGCGATGATTAGAGTCCGCACCCTGGTGTAATATAATCAACACATTGCAGTGATTATAATCCTCACCCTGGTGTAATATAAAACACACACTGCGGTGATTATAATCCTAACCATGATGTAATATAAAACACACACTGCGGTGATTATAATCCTCACCCTGGTGTAATGTAAAACACACAGTGCGATGATTATAATCCTCACCCTGGAGTAATTTACAACACACACTGTGGTGAATATACTCCTCACACTGGTGTCATACAAAACACACACTGCGGTAATTATAATCCTCACCCTGATGTAATATAAAACACACACTGCTGTGATTATAATCCTCACCCTGATGTCATATAAAACACACACTGCTGTGATTATAATCCTCACCCTGATGTCATATAAAACACACACTGCGGTGATTATAATCCTCACCCTGGTGTAATATAATAAACACACTGCGGTGATTACAATCCTCGCCCTGAATAATATAAAACACACTTTGCGATGATTATAATCCTCACCCTGGTGTCATATACAACATACACTGCCGCGATTATAATCCTCACCCTGGTGTAATATAAAACACACACTGCGGCGATTATAATCCTCACTCTGGTGAAATATAAAACACACACTGCCGCGATTATAATCCTCACCCTGTTGTAATATAAAACACACACTGCGGCGATTATAATCCTCACTCTGGTGAAATATAAAACACACACTGCGGTGATTATAATCCTCACCCTGGTGTAATGTAAAACACACACTGCGGTGATTATAATCCTCACTCTGGTGTAATATATAACACACACTGCGGTGATTATATTCCTCACCCTGCTGTAATATAAAACACACACTGCGGTGATTATAATCTTCACCCTGGTGTAATATAAAACACACACTGCGGTGATTATATTCCTCACCCTGGTGTAATGTAAAAGACACACTGCGATGATTATAATCCTCATCCTGGTGTAATATAAAACACACACTGCGGTGATTTTATTCCTCACCTTGGTGTAATGTAAAACACACACTGCGGTGATTTTATTCCTCACCCTAGTGTAATATAAAACACACACTGCGGTGATTATAATCCTCACCCTGGTGTAATATAAAGCACAAACTGCGGTGATTTTATTCCTCACCCTGGTGTAATGTAAAACACACACTGCGGTGATTTTATTCCTCACCCTAGTGTAATATAAAACACACACTGCGGTGATTTTATTCCTCACCCGAGTGTAATATAAAACACACACTGCGGTGATTATAATCCTCACCCTGGTGTAATATAAAACACACACTGCGGTGATTATAATCCTCACCCTGGTGTAATATAAAACACAAACTGCGGTGATCATAATCCTCACCCTGGTGTAATATAAAACACACACTGCGGTGATTATAATCTTCACCCTGGTGTAATATAAAACACACACTGCGGTGATTATTATCCTCATCCTGGTGTAATGTAAAACACACACTGCGGTGATTATAATCCTCACCCTGGTGTAATATAAAGCACACACTGCGGTGATTATAATCCTCACCCCGGTGTAATATAAAACACACACTGCTGTGATTATATTCCTCACCCTGGTTTAATATAATGCACACACTGCGGGGATTATAATCCTCACCCTGGTGTAATATAAAACACACACTGCAGTGATTATAATCCTCACCCTAATGTAATATAAAACACACACTACGGTGATTATACTCCTCAACTGTGTGTAATGTAAAACACTCAATGCTGTGATTATAATCCTCACCCTGGTGTAATATAAAACACACACTGCAGTGATTATAATCCTCACCCTGGTGTAATGTAAAACACACACTGTGATGATTATAATCCTCACCCTGGTGTAATGTAAAACACACACTGCGATGATTATAATCCTCACTCTGGTGTAATATTAAACACACACTGCGGTGATTATATTCCTCACCCTGGTGTAATGTAAAACAAACACTGCGGTGATTATAATCCTCACCCTGGTGTAATATAAAACACACACTGCGGTGATTATAATCCTCACCCTGATGTAATATAAAACACACACTGCGATGATTATAATCCTCACCCTGGTGTAATATAATAAACACACTGCGGTGATTATAATCCTCACACTGATGTAACATAAAACACACACTGCGGTGATTATAATCCTCACCCTGGTGTAATATAAAACACACACTGCGGTGATTATTATCCTCACCCTGGTGTAATATAAAACACACACTGCGCTGATCATATTCCTCAAACTGCTGTAGTATACATCACACACTGCGGTGATTATAATCCTCACTCTGGTGTAATGTAAAACACACACTGCGGTGATTATAATCCAGACTCTGGTGTAATATAAAATACACACTGCTGTGATTATATTCCTCATGCTGGTGTAATGTAAAACACACACTGCGGTGAGTATAATCCTCAATCTGGTGTAATATAAAATACAAACTGCGGTGATTATGATCGTCACCCTGGTGTAATATAAAACACACAATGCGGTGTTTATGATCGTCACCCTGGTGTAATATAAAACACACAGTGCGGTGATTATGATCGTCGCCCTGGTGTAATATAAAACACACAGTGCGGTGATTATAATCCTCACCCTGCTGTAATATAAAACACACACTGCGGTGATTATAATCTTCACCCTGGTGTATTATAAAACACACACTGCGGTGATTATAATCCTCACACTGGTGTAATATAAAACACACACTGCGGTGATTATAATCTTCACCCTGGTGTAATATAAATCACACACTGCGGTGATTATAATCCTCACCCTGGTGTCATATAAAACACACATTGCGGTGATTATAATCCTCACCCTGGTGTAATACAAAAACACACACTGCGGTGAATATAATCCTCACCCTGGTGTAAGATAAAACACACACTGCAGTGATTATAATCTTCACCCTGGTGTAATATAAAACACACACTGCGGTGATTATTATCCTCATCCTGGTGTAATATAAAACACACACTGCAGTGATTATAATTCTTACCCTGGTGTAATATAAAACACACACTGCGGTGATTGTAATTCTCACCCTGGTGTAATATAAAACACACACTGCGGTGAATAAAATCCTCACCCTGTGTAATATAAAACACACACTGCGGTGATTATGATATTCACTCTGGTGTAATATAAAAGACACACTGCGGTGATTATATTCCTCACCCTGCTGTAATATAAAACACACACTGCGGTGATTATAATCTCCACCCTGGTGTAATATAAAACACACACTGCGGTGATTATATTCCTCACCCTGGTGTAATGTAAAAGACACACTGCGATGATTATAATCCTCACCCTGGTGTAATATAAAACACACACTGCGGTGATTTTATTCCTCACCCTGGTGTAATGTAAAACACACACTGCGGTGATTTTATTCCTCACCCTAGTGTAATATAAAACACACACTGCGGTGATTATAATCCTCACCCTGGTGTAATATAAAGCACAAACTGCGGTGATTTTATTCCTCACCCTGGTGTAATGTAAAACACACACTGCGGTGATTTTATTCCTCACCCTAGTGTAATATAAAACACACACTGCGGTGATTTTATTCCTCACCCGAGTGTAATATAAAACACACACTGCGGTGATTATAATCCTCACCCTGGTGTAATATAAAACACACACTGCGGTGATTATAATCCTCACCCTGGTGTAATATAAAACACAAACTGCGGTGATCATAATCCTTACCCTGGTGTAATATAAAACACACACTGCGGTGATTATAATCTTCACCCTGGTGTAATATAAAACACACACTGCGGTGATTATTATCCTCATCCTGGTGTAATGTAAAACACACACTGCGGTGATTATAATCCTCACACTGGTATAATATAAAGCACACACTGCGGTGATTATAATCCTCACCCCGGTGTAATATAAAACACACACTGCTGTGATTATATTCCTCACCCTGGTGTAATATAAAATACACACTGCGGGGATTATAATCCTCACCCTGATGTAATATAAAACACACACTGCAGTGATTATAATCCTCACCCTAGTGTAATATAAAACACACACTACGGTGATTATACTCCTCAACTGTGTGTAATGTAAAACACTCAATGCTGTGATTATAATCCTCACCCTGGTGTAATATAAAACACACACTGCAGTGATTATAATCCTCACCCTGGTGTAATGTAAAACACACACTGCGATGATTATAATCCTCACTCTGGTGTAATATTAAACACACACTGCGGTGATTATATTCCTCACCCTGGTGTAATGTAAAACAAACACTGCGGTGATTATAATCCTCACCCTGGTGTAATATAAAACACACACTGCGGTGATTATAATCCTCACCCTGGTGTAATATAATAAACACACTGCGGTGATTATAATCCTCACCCTGATGTAATATAAAACACACACTGCGATGATTATAATCCTCACCCTGGTGTAATATAATAAACACACCGCGGTTATTATAATCCTCACACTGATGTAACATAAAACACACACTGCGGTGATTATAATCCTCACCCTGGTGTAATATAAAACACACACTGCGCTGATCATATTCCTCAAACTGCTGTAGTATACATCACACACTGCGGTGATTATAATCCTCACTCTGGTGTAATGTAAAACACACACTGCGGTGATTATAATCCAGACTCTGGTGTAATATAAAATACACACTGCTGTGATTATATTCCTCACGCTGGTGTAATGTAAAACACACACTGCGGTGAGTATAATCCTCAATCTGGTGTAATATAAAATACAAACTGCGGTGATTATGATCGTCACCCTGGTGTAATATAAAACACACAATGCGGTGTTTATGATCGTCACCCTGGTGTAATATAAAACACACAGTGCGGTGATTATGATCGTCGCCCTGGTGTAATATAAAACACACACTGCGGTGATTATAATCTTCACCCTGGTGTATTATAAAACACACACTGCGGTGATTATAATCCTCACACTGGTGTAATATAAAACACACACTGCGGTGATTATAATCTTCACCCTGGTGTAATATAAATCACACACTGCGGTGATTGTAATCCTCACCCTGGTGTCATATAAAATACACACTGCGGTGATTATAATCCTGACACTGGCGTAATATAAAACACACATTGCGGTGATTATAGTCCTCACCCTGGTGTAATATAAAACACACACTGCGGTGATTATAATCCTCACCCTGGTGTCATATAAAATACACACTGCGGTGATTATAATCCTCTCCCTGGTGTAATATAAAACACACATTGCGGTGATTATAATCCTCACCCTGGTGTAATACAAAAACACACACTGCGGTGAATATAATCCTCACCCTGGTGTAAGATAAAACACACACTGCAGTGATTATAATCTTCACCCTGGTGTAATATAAAACACACACTGCGGTGATTATTATCCTCATCCTGGTGTAATATAAAACACACACTGCAGTGATTATAATTCTTACCCTGGTGTAATATAAAACACACACTGCGGTGATTGTAATTCTCACCCTGGTGTAATATAAAACACACACTGCGGTGAATAAAATCCTCACCCTGTGTAATATAAAACACACACTGCGGTGATTATGATATTCACTCTGGTGTAATATAAAAGACACACTGCGGTGATTATAATCCTCACTCTGGTGTAATATATAACACACACTGCAGCTGTACAGGACTTTGGTTAGGCCACAGTTGGAGTACTGTGTGCAGTTCTGGTCGCCTCACTTTAGGAAAGATGTGGAAGCTTTGGAGAGGGTGCAGAGAATATTTACCAGGATGTTGCCTGGAATGGAGAGTAGGTCGTACGAGGATAGGCTGACAGTTCTCGGCCTTTTCTCGTTGGAACGGCGAAGGATGAGGGGTGACTTGATAGAGGTTTATAAGATGATCAGAGGAATAGATAGAGTAGACAGTCAGAAACTTTTTCCCCGGGTACAACAGAGTGTTACAAGGGGACATAAATTTAAGGTGAAGGGTGGAAGGTATAGGGGAGATGTCAGGGGTGGGTTCTTTACCCAGAGAGTGGTGGGTGCATGGAATGCGCTCCCCGTGGGAGTGGTAGAGTCAGAATCATTGGCGACCTTTAAGCGGCATTTGGATAGGTACATGGATGGGTGCTTAATCTAGGTTAGAAGTTCGGCACAACATCGTGGGCCGATGGGCCTGTTCTGTGCTGTATTGTTCTATGTTCTATATTCTATGATTATAGTCCTCACCCAGGTGTAATATAATAAACACACTGCGGTGATTATAATCCTCACCCTGATGTAATATAAAACACCCACTGCGATGATTATAATCCTCACCCTGATGTAATATAAAACACACACTGCGCTGATCATATTCCTCAAACTGCTGTCGTATACATCACACACTGCTGTGATTATATTCCTCACCCTGCTGTAATATAAAACACACACTGCGGTGATTTTATTCCTCACCCTGGTGTAATTTAAAACACACACTGCGGTGATTTTATTCCTCACCCTAGTGTAATGTAAAACACACACTGCGGTGATTATAATCCTCACCCTGGTGTAATATAAAGCACAAACTGCGGTGATTTTATTCCTCACCCTGGTGTAATGTAAAACACACACTGCGGTGATTTTATTCCTCACCCTAGTGTAATATAAAACACACACTGCGGTGATTTTATTCCTCACCTTAGTGTAATATAAAACACACACTGCGGTGATTATAATCCTCACCCTGGTGTAATATAAAACACACACTGCGGTGATTCTAATCCTCACCCTGGTGTAATATAAAACTCACACTGCGGTGATTATAATCCTCACCCTGGTGTAATATAAAACACACACTGCGGTGATTATAATCCTCTCCCTGGTGTAATATAAAACACACACCGCGGTGATTATAATCCTCACCCTGGTGTAATGTAAAACAGACACTGCGATGATTATAATCCTCACCCTGGTGTAATATAAAACACACACTTCAGTGATTATAATCCTCACCCTGGCGTAATATAAAACACAAACTGCGATGATTAGAATCCTTACCCTGGTGTAATATAAAACACACACTGTGGTGATTTTATTCCTCACCCTGGTGTAATATAAAACACACAATGCGGTGTTTATGATCGTCACACTGGTGTAATATAAAACACACAATGCGGTGATTATGATCGTCACCCTGGTGTAATATAAAACACAGTGCGGTGATTTTATTCCTCACCCTGGTGTAATATAAAACACACACTGCGGTGATTATAATCCTCACTCTGGTGTAATATAAAACACACACTGCGGTGATTATAATCCTCACTCTGGTGTAATATAAAACACACACTGCGGTGATTATTATCCTCATCCTGGTGTAATACAAAACACACACTTCAGTGATTATAATCCTTCCCCTGGAGTAATGTAAAAAACACACTGCGATGATTAGAGTCCGCACCCTGGTGTAATATAATCAACACATTGCAGTGATTATAATCCTCACCCTGGTGTAATATAAAACACACACTGCGGTGATTATAATCCTAACCATGATGTAATATAAAACACACACTGCGGTGATTATAATCCTCACCCTGGTGTAATGTAAAACACACAGTGCGATGATTATAATCCTCACCCTGGAGTAATTTACAACACACACTGTGGTGAATATACTCCTCACACTGGTGTCATACAAAACACACACTGCGGTAATTATAATCCTCACCCTGATGTAATATAAAACACACACTGCTGTGATTATAATCCTCACCCTGATGTCATATAAAACACACACTGCTGTGATTATAATCCTCACCCTGATGTCATATAAAACACACACTGCGGTGATTATAATCCTCACCCTGGTGTAATATAATAAACACACTGCGGTGATTACAATCCTCGCCCTGAATAATATAAAACACACTTTGCGATGATTATAATCCTCACCCTGGTGTCATATACAACATACACTGCCGCGATTATAATCCTCACCCTGGTGTAATATAAAACACACACTGCGGCGATTATAATCCTCACTCTGGTGAAATATAAAACACACACTGCCGCGATTATAATCCTCACCCTGTTGTAATATAAAACACACACTGCGGCGATTATAATCCTCACTCTGGTGAAATATAAAACACACACTGCGGTGATTATAATCCTCACCCTGGTGTAATGTAAAACACACACTGCGGTGATTATAATCCTCACTCTGGTGTAATATATAACACACACTGCGGTGATTATATTCCTCACCCTGCTGTAATATAAAACACACACTGCGGTGATTATAATCTTCACCCTGGTGTAATATAAAACACACACTGCGGTGATTATATTCCTCACCCTGGTGTAATGTAAAAGACACACTGCGATGATTATAATCCAGACTCTGGTGTAATATAAAATACACACTGCTGTGATTATATTCCTCACGCTGGTGTAATGTAAAACACACACTGCGGTGAGTATAATCCTCAATCTGGTGTAATATAAAATACAAACTGCGGTGATTATGATCGTCACCCTGGTGTAATATAAAACACACAATGCGGTGTTTATGATCGTCACCCTGGTGTAATATAAAACACACAGTGCGGTGATTATGATCGTCGCCCTGGTGTAATATAAAACACACACTGCGGTGATTATAATCTTCACCCTGGTGTATTATAAAACACACACTGCGGTGATTATAATCCTCACACTGGTGTAATATAAAACACACACTGCGGTGATTATAATCTTCACCCTGGTGTAATATAAATCACACACTGCGGTGATTGTAATCCTCACCCTGGTGTCATATAAAATACACACTGCGGTGATTATAATCCTGACACTGGCGTAATATAAAACACACATTGCGGTGATTATAGTCCTCACCCTGGTGTAATATAAAACACACACTGCGGTGATTATAATCCTCACCCTGGTGTCATATAAAATACACACTGCGGTGATTATAATCCTCTCCCTGGTGTAATATAAAACACACATTGCGGTGATTATAATCCTCACCCTGGTGTAATACAAAAACACACACTGCGGTGAATATAATCCTCACCCTGGTGTAAGATAAAACACACACTGCAGTGATTATAATCTTCACCCTGGTGTAATATAAAACACACACTGCGGTGATTATTATCCTCATCCTGGTGTAATATAAAACACACACTGCAGTGATTATAATTCTTACCCTGGTGTAATATAAAACACACACTGCGGTGATTGTAATTCTCACCCTGGTGTAATATAAAACACACACTGCGGTGAATAAAATCCTCACCCTGTGTAATATAAAACACACACTGCGGTGATTATGATATTCACTCTGGTGTAATATAAAAGACACACTGCGGTGATTATAATCCTCACTCTGGTGTAATATATAACACACACTGCAGCTGTACAGGACTTTGGTTAGGCCACAGTTGGAGTACTGTGTGCAGTTCTGGTCGCCTCACTTTAGGAAAGATGTGGAAGCTTTGGAGAGGGTGCAGAGAATATTTACCAGGATGTTGCCTGGAATGGAGAGTAGGTCGTACGAGGATAGGCTGACAGTTCTCGGCCTTTTCTCGTTGGAACGGCGAAGGATGAGGGGTGACTTGATAGAGGTTTATAAGATGATCAGAGGAATAGATAGAGTAGACAGTCAGAAACTTTTTCCCTTCGTACAACAGAGTGTTACAAGGGGACATAAATTTAAGGTGAAGGGTGGAAGGTATAGGGGAGATGTCAGGGGTGGGTTCTTTACCCAGAGAGTGGTGGGTGCATGGAATGCGCTCCCCGTGGGAGTGGTAGAGTCAGAATCATTGGCGACCTTTAAGCGGCATTTGGATAGGTACATGGATGGGTGCTTAATCTAGGTTAGAAGTTCGGCACAACATCGTGGGCCGATGGGCCTGTTCTGTGCTGTATTGTTCTATGTTCTATATTCTATGATTATAGTCCTCACCCAGGTGTAATATAATAAACACACTGCGGTGATTATAATCCTCACCCTGATGTAATATAAAACACCCACTGCGATGATTATAATCCTCACCCTGATGTAATATAAAACACACACTGCGCTGATCATATTCCTCAAACTGCTGTCGTATACATCACACACTGCTGTGATTATATTCCTCACCCTGCTGTAATATAAAACACACACTGCGGTGATTTTATTCCTCACCCTGGTGTAATTTAAAACACACACTGCGGTGATTTTATTCCTCACCCTAGTGTAATGTAAAACACACACTGCGGTGATTATAATCCTCACCCTGGTGTAATATAAAGCACAAACTGCGGTGATTTTATTCCTCACCCTGGTGTAATGTAAAACACACACTGCGGTGATTTTATTCCTCACCCTAGTGTAATATAAAACACACACTGCGGTGATTTTATTCCTCACCTTAGTGTAATATAAAACACACACTGCGGTGATTATAATCCTCACCCTGGTGTAATATAAAACACACACTGCGGTGATTCTAATCCTCACCCTGGTGTAATATAAAACTCACACTGCGGTGATTATAATCCTCACCCTGGTGTAATATAAAACACACACTGCGGTGATTATAATCCTCTCCCTGGTGTAATATAAAACACACACCGCGGTGATTATAATCCTCACCCTGGTGTAATGTAAAACAGACACTGCGATGATTATAATCCTCACCCTGGTGTAATATAAAACACACACTTCAGTGATTATAATCCTCACCCTGGCGTAATATAAAACACAAACTGCGATGATTAGAATCCTTACCCTGGTGTAATATAAAACACACACTGTGGTGATTTTATTCCTCACCCTGGTGTAATATAAAACACACAATGCGGTGTTTATGATCGTCACACTGGTGTAATATAAAACACACAATGCGGTGATTATGATCGTCACCCTGGTGTAATATAAAACACAATGCGGTGATTTTATTCCTCACCCTGGTGTAATATAAAACACACACTGCGGTGATTATAATCCTCACTCTGGTGTAATATAAAACACACACTGCGGTGATTATAATCCTCACTCTGGTGTAATATAAAACACACACTGCGGTGATTATTATCCTCATCCTGGTGTAATACAAAACACACACTTCAGTGATTATAATCCTTCCCCTGGAGTAATGTAAAAAACACACTGCGATGATTAGAGTCCGCACCCTGGTGTAATATAATCAACACATTGCAGTGATTATAATCCTCACCCTGGTGTAATATAAAACACACACTGCGGTGATTATAATCCTAACCATGATGTAATATAAAACACACACTGCGGTGATTATAATCCTCACCCTGGTGTAATGTAAAACACACAGTGCGATGATTATAATCCTCACCCTGGAGTAATTTACAACACACACTGTGGTGAATATACTCCTCACACTGGTGTCATACAAAACACACACTGCGGTAATTATAATCCTCACCCTGATGTAATATAAAACACACACTGCTGTGATTATAATCCTCACCCTGATGTCATATAAAACACACACTGCTGTGATTATAATCCTCACCCTGATGTCATATAAAACACACACTGCGGTGATTATAATCCTCACCCTGGTGTAATATAATAAACACACTGCGGTGATTACAATCCTCGCCCTGAATAATATAAAACACACTTTGCGATGATTATAATCCTCACCCTGGTGTCATATACAACATACACTGCCGCGATTATAATCCTCACCCTGGTGTAATATAAAACACACACTGCGGCGATTATAATCCTCACTCTGGTGAAATATAAAACACACACTGCCGCGATTATAATCCTCACCCTGTTGTAATATAAAACACACACTGCGGCGATTATAATCCTCACTCTGGTGAAATATAAAACACACACTGCGGTGATTATAATCCTCACCCTGGTGTAATGTAAAACACACACTGCGGTGATTATAATCCTCACTCTGGTGTAATATATAACACACACTGCGGTGATTATATTCCTCACCCTGCTGTAATATAAAACACACACTGCGGTGATTATAATCTTCACCCTGGTGTAATATAAAACACACACTGCGGTGATTATATTCCTCACCCTGGTGTAATGTAAAAGACACACTGCGATGATTATAATCCTCATCCTGGTGTAATATAAAACACACACTGCGGTGATTTTATTCCTCACCTTGGTGTAATGTAAAACACACACTGCGGTGATTTTATTCCTCACCCTAGTGTAATATAAAACACACACTGCGGTGATTATAATCCTCACCCTGGTGTAATATAAAGCACAAACTGCGGTGATTTTATTCCTCACCCTGGTGTAATGTAAAACACACACTGCGGTGATTTTATTCCTCACCCTAGTGTAATATAAAACACACACTGCGGTGATTTTATTCCTCACCCGAGTGTAATATAAAACACACACTGCGGTGATTATAATCCTCACCCTGGTGTAATATAAAACACACACTGCGGTGATTATAATCCTCACCCTGGTGTAATATAAAACACAAACTGCGGTGATCATAATCCTCACCCTGGTGTAATATAAAACACACACTGCGGTGATTATAATCTTCACCCTGGTGTAATATAAAACACACACTGCGGTGATTATTATCCTCATCCTGGTGTAATGTAAAACACACACTGCGGTGATTATAATCCTCACCCTGGTGTAATATAAAGCACACACTGCGGTGATTATAATCCTCACCCCGGTGTAATATAAAACACACACTGCTGTGATTATATTCCTCACCCTGGTTTAATATAAAGCACACACTGCGGGGATTATAATCCTCACCCTGGTGTAATATAAAACACACACTGCAGTGATTATAATCCTCACCCTAATGTAATATAAAACACACACTACGGTGATTATACTCCTCAACTGTGTGTAATGTAAAACACTCAATGCTGTGATTATAATCCTCACCCTGGTGTAATATAAAACACACACTGCAGTGATTATAATCCTCACCCTGGTGTAATGTAAAACACACACTGTGATGATTATAATCCTCACCCTGGTGTAATGTAAAACACACACTGCGATGATTATAATCCTCACTCTGGTGTAATATTAAACACACACTGCGGTGATTATATTCCTCACCCTGGTGTAATGTAAAACAAACACTGCGGTGATTATAATCCTCACCCTGGTGTAATATAAAACACACACTGCGGTGATTATAATCCTCACCCTGATGTAATATAAAACACACACTGCGATGATTATAATCCTCACCCTGGTGTAATATAATAAACACACTGCGGTGATTATAATCCTCACACTGATGTAACATAAAACACACACTGCGGTGATTATAATCCTCACCCTGGTGTAATATAAAACACACACTGCGGTGATTATTATCCTCACCCTGGTGTAATATAAAACACACACTGCGCTGATCATATTCCTCAAACTGCTGTAGTATACATCACACACTGCGGTGATTATAATCCTCACTCTGGTGTAATGTAAAACACACACTGCGGTGATTATAATCCAGACTCTGGTGTAATATAAAATACACACTGCTGTGATTATATTCCTCATGCTGGTGTAATGTAAAACACACACTGCGGTGAGTATAATCCTCAATCTGGTGTAATATAAAATACAAACTGCGGTGATTATGATCGTCACCCTGGTGTAATATAAAACACACAATGCGGTGTTTATGATCGTCACCCTGGTGTAATATAAAACACACAGTGCGGTGATTATGATCGTCGCCCTGGTGTAATATAAAACACACAGTGCGGTGATTATAATCCTCACCCTGCTGTAATATAAAACACACACTGCGGTGATTATAATCTTCACCCTGGTGTATTATAAAACACACACTGCGGTGATTATAATCCTCACACTGGTGTAATATAAAACACACACTGCGGTGATTATAATCTTCACCCTGGTGTAATATAAATCACACACTGCGGTGATTATAATCCTCACCCTGGTGTCATATAAAACACACATTGCGGTGATTATAATCCTCACCCTGGTGTAATACAAAAACACACACTGCGGTGAATATAATCCTCACCCTGGTGTAAGATAAAACACACACTGCAGTGATTATAATCTTCACCCTGGTGTAATATAAAACACACACTGCGGTGATTATTATCCTCATCCTGGTGTAATATAAAACACACACTGCAGTGATTATAATTCTTACCCTGGTGTAATATAAAACACACACTGCGGTGATTGTAATTCTCACCCTGGTGTAATATAAAACACACACTGCGGTGAATAAAATCCTCACCCTGTGTAATATAAAACACACACTGCGGTGATTATGATATTCACTCTGGTGTAATATAAAAGACACACTGCGGTGATTATATTCCTCACCCTGCTGTAATATAAAACACACACTGCGGTGATTATAATCTCCACCCTGGTGTAATATAAAACACACACTGCGGTGATTATATTCCTCACCCTGGTGTAATGTAAAAGACACACTGCGATGATTATAATCCTCACCCTGGTGTAATATAAAACACACACTGCGGTGATTTTATTCCTCACCCTGGTGTAATGTAAAACACACACTGCGGTGATTTTATTCCTCACCCTAGTGTAATATAAAACACACACTGCGGTGATTATAATCCTCACCCTGGTGTAATATAAAGCACAAACTGCGGTGATTTTATTCCTCACCCTGGTGTAATGTAAAACACACACTGCGGTGATTTTATTCCTCACCCTAGTGTAATATAAAACACACACTGCGGTGATTTTATTCCTCACCCGAGTGTAATATAAAACACACACTGCGGTGATTATAATCCTCACCCTGGTGTAATATAAAACACACACTGCGGTGATTATAATCCTCACCCTGGTGTAATATAAAACACAAACTGCGGTGATCATAATCCTCACCCTGGTGTAATATAAAACACACACTGCGGTGATTATAATCTTCACCCTGGTGTAATATAAAACACACACTGCGGTGATTATTATCCTCATCCTGGTGTAATGTAAAACACACACTGCGGTGATTATAATCCTCACACTGGTATAATATAAAGCACACACTGCGGTGATTATAATCCTCACCCCGGTGTAATATAAAACACACACTGCTGTGATTATATTCCTCACCCTGGTGTAATATAAAATACACACTGCGGGGATTATAATCCTCACCCTGATGTAATATAAAACACACACTGCAGTGATTATAATCCTCACCCTGGTGTAATATAAAACACACACTACGGTGATTATACTCCTCAACTGTGTGTAATGTAAAACACTCAATGCTGTGATTATAATCCTCACCCTGGTGTAATATAAAACACACACTGCAGTGATTATAATCCTCACCCTGGTGTAATGTAAAACACACACTGCGATGATTATAATCCTCACTCTGGTGTAATATTAAACACACACTGCGGTGATTATATTCCTCACCCTGGTGTAATGTAAAACAAACACTGCGGTGATTATAATCCTCACCCTGGTGTAATATAAAACACACACTGCGGTGATTATAATCCTCACCCTGGTGTAATATAATAAACACACTGCGGTGATTATAATCCTCACCCTGATGTAATATAAAACACACACTGCGATGATTATAATCCTCACCCTGGTGTAATATAATAAACACACCGCGGTTATTATAATCCTCACACTGATGTAACATAAAACACACACTGCGGTGATTATAATCCTCACCCTGGTGTAATATAAAACACACACTGCGCTGATCATATTCCTCAAACTGCTGTAGTATACATCACACACTGCGGTGATTATAATCCTCACTCTGGTGTAATGTAAAACACACACTGCGGTGATTATAATCCAGACTCTGGTGTAATATAAAATACACACTGCTGTGATTATATTCCTCACGCTGGTGTAATGTAAAACACACACTGCGGTGAGTATAATCCTCAATCTGGTGTAATATAAAATACAAACTGCGGTGATTATGATCGTCACCCTGGTGTAATATAAAACACACAATGCGGTGTTTATGATCGTCACCCTGGTGTAATATAAAACACACAGTGCGGTGATTATGATCGTCGCCCTGGTGTAATATAAAACACACACTGCGGTGATTATAATCTTCACCCTGGTGTATTATAAAACACACACTGCGGTGATTATAATCCTCACACTGGTGTAATATAAAACACACACTGCGGTGATTATAATCTTCACCCTGGTGTAATATAAATCACACACTGCGGTGATTGTAATCCTCACCCTGGTGTCATATAAAATACACACTGCGGTGATTATAATCCTGACACTGGCGTAATATAAAACACACATTGCGGTGATTATAGTCCTCACCCTGGTGTAATATAAAACACACACTGCGGTGATTATAATCCTCACCCTGGTGTCATATAAAATACACACTGCGGTGATTATAATCCTCTCCCTGGTGTAATATAAAACACACATTGCGGTGATTATAATCCTCACCCTGGTGTAATACAAAAACACACACTGCGGTGAATATAATCCTCACCCTGGTGTAAGATAAAACACACACTGCAGTGATTATAATCTTCACCCTGGTGTAATATAAAACACACACTGCGGTGATTATTATCCTCATCCTGGTGTAATATAAAACACACACTGCAGTGATTATAATTCTTACCCTGGTGTAATATAAAACACACACTGCGGTGATTGTAATTCTCACCCTGGTGTAATATAAAACACACACTGCGGTGAATAAAATCCTCACCCTGTGTAATATAAAACACACACTGCGGTGATTATGATATTCACTCTGGTGTAATATAAAAGACACACTGCGGTGATTATAATCCTCACTCTGGTGTAATATATAACACACACTGCAGCTGTACAGGACTTTGGTTAGGCCACAGTTGGAGTACTGTGTGCAGTTCTGGTCGCCTCACTTTAGGAAAGATGTGGAAGCTTTGGAGAGGGTGCAGAGAATATTTACCAGGATGTTGCCTGGAATGGAGAGTAGGTCGTACGAGGATAGGCTGACAGTTCTCGGCCTTTTCTCGTTGGAACGGCGAAGGATGAGGGGTGACTTGATAGAGGTTTATAAGATGATCAGAGGAATAGATAGAGTAGACAGTCAGAAACTTTTTCCCTTCGTACAACAGAGTGTTACAAGGGGACATAAATTTAAGGTGAAGGGTGGAAGGTATAGGGGAGATGTCAGGGGTGGGTTCTTTACCCAGAGAGTGGTGGGTGCATGGAATGCGCTCCCCGTGGGAGTGGTAGAGTCAGAATCATTGGCGACCTTTAAGCGGCATTTGGATAGGTACATGGATGGGTGCTTAATCTAGGTTAGAAGTTCGGCACAACATCGTGGGCCGATGGGCCTGTTCTGTGCTGTATTGTTCTATGTTCTATATTCTATGATTATAGTCCTCACCCAGGTGTAATATAATAAACACACTGCGGTGATTATAATCCTCACCCTGATGTAATATAAAACACCCACTGCGATGATTATAATCCTCACCCTGATGTAATATAAAACACACACTGCGCTGATCATATTCCTCAAACTGCTGTCGTATACATCACACACTGCTGTGATTATATTCCTCACCCTGCTGTAATATAAAACACACACTGCGGTGATTTTATTCCTCACCCTGGTGTAATTTAAAACACACACTGCGGTGATTTTATTCCTCACCCTAGTGTAATGTAAAACACACACTGCGGTGATTATAATCCTCACCCTGGTGTAATATAAAGCACAAACTGCGGTGATTTTATTCCTCACCCTGGTGTAATGTAAAACACACACTGCGGTGATTTTATTCCTCACCCTAGTGTAATATAAAACACACACTGCGGTGATTTTATTCCTCACCTTAGTGTAATATAAAACACACACTGCGGTGATTATAATCCTCACCCTGGTGTAATATAAAACACACACTGCGGTGATTCTAATCCTCACCCTGGTGTAATATAAAACTCACACTGCGGTGATTATAATCCTCACCCTGGTGTAATATAAAACACACACTGCGGTGATTATAATCCTCTCCCTGGTGTAATATAAAACACACACCGCGGTGATTATAATCCTCACCCTGGTGTAATGTAAAACAGACACTGCGATGATTATAATCCTCACCCTGGTGTAATATAAAACACACACTTCAGTGATTATAATCCTCACCCTGGCGTAATATAAAACACAAACTGCGATGATTAGAATCCTTACCCTGGTGTAATATAAAACACACACTGTGGTGATTTTATTCCTCACCCTGGTGTAATATAAAACACACAATGCGGTGTTTATGATCGTCACACTGGTGTAATATAAAACACACAATGCGGTGATTATGATCGTCACCCTGGTGTAATATAAAACACAGTGCGGTGATTATGATCGTCACCCTGGTGTAATATACAACACACTGGGCGGTGATTATAATCCTCACCCTGGTGTAATATAAAACACAAACTGCGGTGATCATAATCCTCACCCTAGTGTAATATAAAACACACACTGCGGTGATTATAATCTTCACCCTGGTGTAATATAAAACACACACTGCGATGATTAGAATCCTCACCCTGGTGTAATATAAAACACACACTGTGGTGATTTTATTCCTCACCCTGGTGTAATGTAAAACACACACTGCGGTGAGTATAATCCTCACTCTGGTGTAATATAAAACACACACTGCGGTGGTTATAATCCTCACCCTGGTGTAATATAAAACACACACTGCGGTGATTATTATCCTCATCCTGGTGTAAAGTAAAACACACACTGCGGTGATTATAATCCTCATTCTGGTGTAAGATAAAAGACACACTGCGGTGATGATAATTCTCACACTGGTGTAATATAAAACACACTGCGGTGATTATAATCCTCACCCCTGTAATATAAAACACACACTGCGGTGATTATAATCCTCACCCTAGTGTTATATAAAATACACACTGCGGTGATTATAATCCTGACACTGGTGTAATATAAAACACACACTGCGGTGATTATAATCCTCACCCTGGTGTAATATAAAACACACACTGCGGTGATTATAAAACTCACACTGGTGCAATATAAAACACACTGCGGTGATTATAATCCTCACCCTGGTGTAATGTAAAACACACACTGTGGTGATTAAAATCCTCACCCTAGTGTCATATAAAACACACACTGCGGTGATTATAATCCTCACTCTGGTGAAATGTAAAACACATACTGCGGTGATTATAATCCTCAGGCTGGTGTAATATAAAACACACACTGCGGTGATTATAATCCTCACCCTGGTGTAATATAAAACACACACTGCGGTGATTATAATCCTAACCCTGGTGTCATATAAAGCACACACTGCGGTGATTATAATCCTCACCCTGGTGTAATATAAAACACACACTGCAGTGATTATAATCCTCACCCTGGTGTAATATAAAACACACACTGCGGTGATTATAATCCTCACCCTGGTGTAATATAAAACACACACTGCGGTGATTATAATCCTCACCCTGGTGTAATATAAAACACACACTGCAGTGAGTATAATCCTCACCCTGGTGTAATATAAAACACACACTGCGGTGATTATAATCCTCACCCTGGTGTAATATAAAACACACACTGCGGTGATTATAATCCTCTCCCTGGTGTAATATAAAACACACACCGCGGTGATTATAATCCTCACCCTGGTGTAATGTAAAACAGACACTGCGATGATTATAATCCTCACCCTGGTGTAATATAAAACACACACTTCAGTGATTATAATCCTCACCCTGGCGTAATATAAAACACAAACTGCAGTGATTATGATCGTCACCCTGGTGTAATATAAAACACACAATGCGGTGATTATGATCGTCACCCTGGTGTAATATAAAACACAGTGCGGTGATTATGATTGTCACCCTGGTGTAATAAAGAACACACTGGGCGGTGATTATAATCCTCACCCTGGTGTAATATAAAACACAAACTGCGGTGATCATAATCCTCACCCTAGTGTAATATAAAACACACACTACGGTGATTATATTCCTCACCCTGCTGTAATATAAAACACACACTGCGGTGATTATAATCTTCATCCTGGTGTAATATAAAACACACACTGCGATGATTAGAATCCTCACCCTGGTGTAATATAAAACACACACTGTGGTGATTTTATTCCTCACCCTGGTGTAATGTAAAACACACACTGCGGTGAGTATAATCCTCACTCTGGTGTAATATAAAACACACACTGCGGTGGTTATAATCCTCACCCTGGTGTAATATAAAACACACACTGCGGTGATTATAATCTTCACCCTGGTGTAATATAAAACACACACTGCGGTGATTATTATCCTCATCCTGGTGTAAAGTAAAACACACACTGCGGTGATTATAATCCTCATTCTGGTGTAATATAAAAGAAACACTGCGGTGATGATAATCCTCACACTGGTGTAATATAAAACACACTGCGGTGATTATAATCCTCACCCCTGTAATATAAAACACACACTGCGGTGATTATAATCCTCACCCTGGTGTTATATAAAATACACACTGCGGTGATTATAGTCCTGACACTGGTGTAATATAAAACACACACTGCGGTGATTATAATCCTCACCCTGGTGTAATATAAAACACAAACTTCAGTGATTATAATCCTCACCCTGGTGTCATATAAAACACACACTGCGGTGATTATAATCCTCACCCTGGTGTAATGTAAAACACACACTGTGGTGATTAAAATCCTCACCCTAGTGTCATATAAAGCACACACTGCGGTGATTATAATCCTCACTCTGGTGAAATGTAAAACACATACTGCGGTGATTATAATCCTCAGGCTGGTGTAATATAATCCACACACTGCGGTGATTATAATCCTCACCCTGGTGTAATGTAAAAAACACAGTGCGATGATTATAATCCTCACCCTGGAGTAATTTACAACACACACTGTGGTAAATATACTCCTCACACTGGTGTCATACAAAACACACACTGCGGTGATTATAATCCTCACCCTGGTGTCATACAAAACACACACTGCGGTGATTATAATCCTCACCCTGGTGTAATATAAAACACACACTGCGGTGATTATAATCCTCACCCTGGTGTAATATAAAACACACACTGCGGTGATTATAAAACTCACACTGGTGCAATATAAAACACACTGCGGTGATTATAATCCTCACCCTGGTGTAATGTAAAACACACACTGTGGTGATTAAAATCCTCACCCTAGTGTCATATAAAACACACACTGCGGTGATTATAATCCTCACTCTGGTGAAATGTAAAACACATACTGCGGTGATTATAATCCTCAGGCTGGTGTAATATAAAACACACACTTCAGTGATTATAATCCTCACTCTGGTGGAATGTATAACACACACTGCGGTGATTATTATCCTCATCCTGGTCTAATACAAAACACACACTTCAGTGATTATTATCCTCAACCTGGTGTAATGTAAAACACACACTGCAGTGATTATAATCCTTAACCTGGTGCAATGTAAAACACACACTGCGGAGATTATAGTCTGCACCCTGGTGTAATATAATCCACACACTGCGGTGATTATAATCCTCACCCGAGTGTAATGTAAAACACACAGTGCGATGATTATAATCCTCACCCTGGAGTAATTTACAACACACACTGTGGTAAATATACTCCTCACCCTGGTGTCATACAAAACACACACTGCGGTGATTATAATCCTCACCCTGGTGTAATATAAAACACACACTGCGGTGATTATAATCCTCACCCTGGTGAAATATAAAACACACACTGCGGTGATTATAATCCTCAGTCTGGTGTAATGTAAAACACACACTGCGGTGATTATAATCCTCACTCTGGTGTAAGATAAAACACACACTGCTGTGATTATATTCCTCACCCTGTTGTAAAGTAAAACACACACTGCGGTGATTTTATTCCTCACCCGAGTGTAATATAAAACACACACTGCGGTGATTATAATCCTAACCCTGGTGTCATATAAAACACACACTGCGGTGATTATAATCCTCACCCTGGTGTAATATGAAACACACACTGCAGTGATTATAATCCTCACACTGGTGTAATATAAAACACACACTGCGGTGATTATAATCCTCACCCTGGTGTAATATAAAACACACACTGCGGTGATTATAATCCTCACCCTGGTGTAATATAAAACACACACTGCGGTGAGTATAATCCTCACCCTGGTGTAATATAAAACACACACTGCGGTGATTATAATCCTCACCCTGGTGTAATATAAAACACACACTGCAGTGAGTATAATCCTCACCCTGGTGTAATATAAAACACACACTGCGGTGATTATAATCCTCACCCTGGTGTAATATAAAACACACACTGCGGTGATTATAATCCTCTCCCTGGTGTAATATAAAACACACACTGCGGTGATTATAATCCTCACCCTGGTGTAATGTAAAACAGACACTGCGATGATTATAATCCTCACCCTGGTGTAATATAAAACACACACTTCAGTGATTATAATCCTCACCCTGGCGTAATATAAAACACAAACTGCAGTGATTATGATCGTCACCCTGGTGTAATATAAAACACACACTGCGGTGATTATAATCCTCACCCTGGTGTAATATAAAACACACACTGCGGTGATTATAATCCTCACCCTGGTGTAATGTAAAACAGACACTGCGATGATTATAATCCTCACCCTGGTGTAATATAAAACACACACTTCAGTGATTATAATCCTCACCCTGGCGTAATATAAAACACAAACTGCAGTGATTATGATCGTCACCCTGGTGTAATATAAAACACACAATGCGGTGATTATGATCGTCACCCTGGTGTAATATAAAACACAGTGCGGTGATTATGATCGTCACCCTGGTGTAATATACAACACACTGGGCGGTGATTATAATCCTCACCCTGGTGTAATATAAAACACAAACTGCGGTGATCATAATCCTCACCCTAGTGTAATATAAAACACACACTACGGTGATTATATTCCTCACCCTGCTGTAATATAAAACACACATTGCGGTGATTATAATCTTCATCCTGGTGTAATATAAAACACACACTGCGATGATTAGAATCCTCACCCTGGTGTAATATAAAACACACACTGTGGTGATTTTATTCCTCACCCTGCTGTCATATAAAACACACACCGCGGTGATTATAATCCTCACCCTGGTGTAATGTAAAACAGACACTGCGATGATTATAATCCTCACCCTGGTGTAATATAAAACACACACTTCAGTGATTATAATCCTCACCCTGGCGTAATATAAAACACAAACTGCAGTGATTATGATCGTCACCCTGTTGTAATATAAAACACACAATGCGGTGATTATGATCGTCACCCTGGTGTAATATAAAACACAGTGCGGTGATTATGATCGTCACCCTGGTGTAATATACAACACACTGGGCGGTGATTATAATCCTCACCCTGGTGTAATATAAAACACAAACTGCGGTGATCATAATCCTCACCCTAGTGTAATATAAAACACACACTACGGTGATTATATTCCTCACCCTGCTGTAATATAAAACACACATTGCGGTGATTATAATCTTCATCCTGGTGTAATATAAAACACACACTGCGATGATTAGAATCCTCACCCTGGTGTAATATAAAACACACACTGTGGTGATTTTATTCCTCACCCTGCTGTAATATAAAACACACACTGCGGTGATTATAATCCTCACCCTAGTGTCATATAAAACACACACTGCGGTGATTATAATCCTCACTCTGGTGAAATGTAAAACACATACTGCGGTGATTATAATCCTCAGGCTGGTGTAATATAAAACACACACTTCAGTGATTATAATCCTCACTCTGGTGGAATGTAAAACACACACTGCGGTGATTATTATCCTCATCCTGGTCTAATACAAAACACACACTTCAGTGATTATTATCCTCAACCTGGTGTAATGTAAAACACACACTGCAGTGATTATAATCCTTAACCTGGTGCAATGTAAAACACACACTGCGGAGATTATAGTCTGCACCCTGGTGTAATATAATCCACACACTGCGGTGATTATAATCCTCACCCGAGTGTAATGTAAAACACACAGTGCGATGATTATAATCCTCACCCTGGAGTAATTTACAACACACACTGTGGTAAATATACTCCTCACCCTGGTGTCATACAAAACACACACTGCGGTGATTATAATCCTCACCCTGGTGTAATATAAAACACACACTGCGGTGATTATAATCCTCACCCTGGTGAAATATAAAACACACACTGCGGTGATTTTATTCCTCACCCTGGTGTAATGTAAAACACACACTGCGGTGAGTATAATCCTCACTCTGGTGTAATATAAAACACACACTGCGGTGGTTATAATCCTCACCCTGGTGTAATATAAAACACACACTGCGGTGATTATAATCTTCAACCTGGTGTAATATAAAACACACACTGCGGTGATTATTATCCTCATCCTGGTGTAAAGTAAAACACACACTGCGGTGATTATAATCCTCATTCTGGTGTAATATAAAAGACACACTGCGGTAATGATAATCCTCACACTGATGTAATATAAAACACACTGCGGTGATTATAATCCTCACCCCTGTAATATAAAACACACACTGCGGTGATTATAATCCTCACCCTGGTGTTATATAAAATACACACTGCGGTGATTATAATCCTGACACTGGTGTAATATAAAACACACACTACGGTGATTATAATCCTCACCCTGGTGTAATATAAAACACACACTTCAGTGATTATAATCCTCACCCTGGTGTCATATAAAACATACACTGCGGTGATTATAATCCTCACCCTGGTGTAATGTAAAACACACACTGTGGTGATTAAAATCCTCACCCTAGTGTCATATAAAACACACACTGCGGTGATTATAATCCTCACTCTGGTGAAATGTAAAACACATACTGCGGTGATTATAATCCTCAGGCTGGTGTAATATAATCCACACACTGCGGTGATTATAATCCTCACCCTGGTGTAATGTAAAACACACAGTGCGATGATTATAATCCTCACCCTGGAGTAATTTACAACACACACTGTGGTAAATATACTCCTCACACTGGTGTCATACAAAACACACACTGCGGTGATTATAATCCTCACCCTGGTGTAATATAAAACACACACTGCGGTGATTATAATCCTCACCCTGGTGTAATATAAAACACACACTGCGGTGATTATAAAACTCACACTGGTGCAATATAAAACACACTGCGGTGATTATAATCCTCACCCTGGTGTAATGTAAAACACACACTGTGGTGATTAAAATCCTCACCCTAGTGTCATATAAAACACACACTGCGGTGATTATAATCCTCACTCTGGTGAAATGTAAAACACATACTGCGGTGATTATAATCCTCAGGCTGGTGTAATATAAAACACACACTTCAGTGATTATAATCCTCACTCTGGTGGAATGTAAAACACACACTGCGGTGATTATTATCCTCATCCTGGTCTAATACAAAACACACACTTCAGTGATTATTATCCTCAACCTGGTGTAATGTAAAACACACACTGCAGTGATTATAATCCTTAACCTGGTGCAATGTAAAACACACACTGCGGAGATTATAGTCTGCACCCTGGTGTAATATAATCCACACACTGCGGTGATTATAATCCTCACCCTAGTGTAATGTAAAACACACAGTGCGATGATTATAATCCTCACCCTGGAGTAATTTACAACACACACTGTGGTAAATATACTCCTCACACTGGTGTCATACAAAACACACACTGCGGTGATTATAATCCTCACCCTGGTGTAATATAAAACACACACTGCGGTGATTATAATCCTCACCCTGGTGTAATATAAAACACACACTGCGGTGATTATAATCCTCACTCTGGTGTAATGTAAAACACACACTGCGGTGATTATAATCCTCACTCTGGTGTAATATAAAACACACACTGCTGTGATTATATTCCTCACCCTGGTGTAAAGTAAAACACACACTGCGGTGATTTTATTCCTCACCCGAGTGTAATATAAAACACACACTGCGGTGATTATAATCCTAACCCTGGTGTCATATAAAACACACACTGCGGTGATTATAATCCTCACCCTGGTGTAATATAAAACACACACTGCAGTGATTATAATCCTCATCCTGGTGTAATATAAAACACACACTGCGGTGATTATAATCCTCACCCTGGTGTAATATAAAACACACACTGCGGTGATTATAATCCTCACCCTGGTGTAATATAAAACACACACTGCAGTGAGTATAATCCTCACCCTGGTGTAATATAAAACACACACTGCGGTGATTATAATCCACACTCTGGTGTAATATAAAACTCACACTGCGGTGATTATAATCCTCACCCTGGTGTAATATAAAACACACACTGCGGTGATTATAATCCTCTCCCTGGTGTAATATAAAACACACACCGCGGTGATTATAATCCTCACCCTGGTGTGACGTAAAACAGACACTGCGATGATTATAATCCTCACCCTGGTGTAATATAAAACACACACTTCAGTGATTATAATCCTCACCCTGGTGTAATATAAAACACAAACTGCAGTGATTATGATCGTCACCCTGGTGTCATATAAAACACACAATGCGGTGATTATGATCGTCACCCTGGTGTAATATAAAACACAGTGCGGTGATTATGATCGTCACCCTGGTGTAATATACAACACTCTGGGCGGTGATTATAATCCTCACCCTGGTGTAATATAAAACACACACTACGGTGATTATATTCCTCACCCTGCTGTAATATGAAACACACACTGCGGTGATTATAATCTTCACCCTGGTGTAATATAAAACACACACTGCGATGATTAGAATCCTCACCCTGGTGTAATATAAAACACACACTGTGGTGATTTTATTCCTCACCCTGGTGTAATGTAAAACACACACTGCGGTGAGTATAATCCTCACTCTGGTGTAATATAAAACACACACTGCGGTGGTTATAATCCTCACCCTGGTGTAATATAAAACACACACTGCGGTGATTATAATCTTCACCCTGGTGTAATATAAAACACACACTGCGGTGATTATTATCCTCATCCTGGTGTAAAGTAAAACACACACTGCGGTGATTATAATCCTCATTCTGGTGTAATATAAAAGACACACTGCGGTGATGATAATCCTCACACTGGTGTAATATAAAACACACTGCGGTGATTATAATCCTCACACTGGTGTAATATAAAACACACTGCGGTGATGGTAATCCTCACACTGGTGTAATATAAAACACACTGCGGTGATTATAATCCTCACCCCCGTAATATAAAACACACACTGCGGTGATTATAATCCTCACCCTGGTGTTATATAAAATACACACTGCGGTGATTATAATCCTGACACTGGTGTAATATAAAACACACACTACGGAGATTATAATCCTCACCCTGGTGTAATATAAAACACACACTTCAGTGATTATAATCCTCACCCTGGTGTCATATAAAACACACACTGCGGTGATTATAATCCTCACCCTGGTGTAATGTAAAACACACACTGTGGTGATTAAAATCCTCACCCTAGTGTCATATAAAACACACACTGCGGTGATTATAATCCTCACTCTGGTGAAATGTAAAACACATACTGCGGTGATTATAATCCTCAGGCTGGTGTAATATAATCCACACACTGCGGTGATTATAATCCTCACCCTGGTGTAATGTAAAACACACAGTGCGATGATTATAATCCTCACCCTGGAGTAATTTACAACACACACTGTGGTAAATATACTCCTCACACTGGTGTCATACAAAACACACACTGCGGTGATTATAATCCTCACCCTGGTGTAATATAAAACACACACTGCGGTGATTATAATCCTCACCCTGGTGTAATATAAAACACACACTGCGGTGATTATAAAACTCACACTGGTGCAATATAAAACACACTGCGGTGATTATAATCCTCACCCTGGTGTAATGTAAAACACACACTGTGGTGATTAAAATCCTCACCCTAGTGTCATATAAAACACACACTGCGGTGATTATAATACTTACTCTGGTGAAATGTAAAACACATACTGCGGTGATTATAATCCTCAGGCTGGTGTAATATAAAACACACACTGTGGTGATTAAAATCCTCACCCTCGTGTCATATAAAACACACACTGCGGTGATTATAATCCTCACTCTGGTGAAATGAAAAACACATACTGCGGTGATTATAATCCTCACTCTGGTGTAATATAAAACACACACTTCAGTGATTATAATCCTCACTCTGGTGGAATGTAAAACACACACTGCGGTGATTATTATCCTCATCCTGGTGTAATACAAAACACACACTTCAGTGATTATAATCCTCAACCTGGTGTAATGTAAAACACACACTGCAGTGATTATAATCCTTAACCTGGTGCAATGTAAAACACACACTGCGGAGATTATAGTCTGCACCCTGGTGTAATATAATCCACACACTGCGGTGATTATAATCCTCACCCTGGTGTAATGTAAAACACACAGTGCGATAATTATAATCCTCACCATGGAGTAATTTACAACACACACTGTGGTAAATATACTCCTCACACGGGTGTCATACAAAACACACACTGCGGTGATTATAATCCTCACCCTGGTGTAATATAAAACACACACTGCGGTGATTATAATCCTCACTCTGGTGGAATGTAAAACACACACTGTGGTGATTATAATCCTCACTCTGGTGTAATATAAAACACACACTGCTGTGATTATATTCCTCACCCTGGTGTAAAGTAAAACACACACTGCGGAGATTATAATCCTCACTCCGGTGTAATATAAAACACACACTGCGGTGATTGTAATCCACACCCTGGTGTAATATAAAACACCCACTGCAGTGATTATATTCCTCACCCTGATGTAATGTAAAACACACACTGCGGTGATTATAATCCTCACTCTGGTGTAATATAAAACACACACTGCGGTGATTATATTCCTCACCCTGCTGTAATATAAAACACACACTGCGGTGATTATAATCTTCACCCTGGTGTAATATAAAACACACACTGTGGTGATTATATTCCTCACCCTGCTGTAATATAAAACACGCACTTCGGTGATTATAATCTTCACCCTGGTGTAATATAAAACACACACTGCGGTGATTATATTCCTCACCCTGCTGTATTATAAAACACACACTGCGGTGATTATACTCTTCACCCTGGTGTCATATAAAACACACACTGTGGTGGTTATAATCCTCACCCTGGTATAATGTTAAACACACACTGCGGTGATTGTAATCCTCACCCTGGTGTCATTTAAAGCACACACTGCGGTGATTATAATCCTCACCCTGGTGTAATATAAAACACACACTGCAGTGATTATAATCCTCACCCTGGTGTAATATAAAACACACACTGCGGTGATTATAATCCTCACCCTGGTGTAATATAAAACACACACTGCGGTGATTATAATCCTCACCCTGGTGTAATATAAAACACACACTGCAGTGAGTATAATCCTCACCCTGGTGTAATATAAAACACACACTGCGGTGATTATAATCCTCACCCTGGTGTAATATAAAACACACACTGCGGTGATTATAATCCTCTCCTTGGTGTAATATAAAACACACACCGCGGTGATTATAATCCTCACCCTGGTGTAATGTAAAACAGACACTGCGATGATTATAATCCTCACCCTGGTGTAATATAAAACACACACTTCAGTGATTATAATCCTCACCCTGGCGTAATATAAAACACAAACTGCAGTGATTATGATCGTCACCCTGGTGTAATATAAAACACACAATGCGGTGATTATGATCGTCACCCTGGTGTAATATAAAACACACACTACGGTGATTATATTCCTCACCCTGCTGTAATATAAAACACACACTGCGGTGATTATAATCTTCATCCTGGTGTAATATAAAACACACACTGCGATGATTAGAATCCTCACCCTGGTGTAATATAAAACACACACTGTGGTGATTTTATTCCTCACCCTGGTGTCATGTAAAACACACACTGCGGTGAGTATAATCCTCACTCTGGTGTAATATAAAACACACACTGCGGTGGTTATAATCCTCACCCTGGTGTAATATAAAACACACACTGCGGTGATCATAATCTTCACCCTGGTGTAATATAAAACACACACTGCGGTGATTATTATCCTCATCCTGGTGTAAAGTAAAACACACACTGCGGTGATTATAATCCTCATTCTGGTGTAATATAAAAGACACACTGCGGTGATGATAATCCTCACACTGGTGTAATATAAAACACACTGCGGTGATTATAATCCTCACCCCTGTAATATAAAACACACACTGCGGTGATTATAATCCTCACCCTGGTGTTATATAAAATACACACTGCGGTGATTATAATCCTCACCCTGGTGTAATATAAAACACACACTGCGGTGATTATAATCCTCACCCTGGTGTAATATAAAACACACACTTCAGTGATTATAATCCTCACCCTGGTGTCATATAAAACACACACTGCGGTGATTAAAATCCTCACCCTAGTGTCATATAAAACACACACTGTGGTGATTAAAATCCTCACCCTAGTGTCATATAAAGCACACACTGCGGTGATTATAATCCTCACTCTGGTGAAATGTAAAACACATACTGCGGTGATTATAATCCTCAGGCTGGTGTAATATAATCCACACACTGCGGTGATTATAATCCTCACCCTGGTGTAATGTAAAAAACACAGTGCGATGATTATAATCCTCACCCTGGAGTAATTTACAACACACACTGTGGTAAATATACTCCTCACACTGGTGTCATACAAAACACACACTGCGGTGATTATAATCCTCACCCTGGTGTAATATAAAACACACACTGCGGTGATTATAATCCTCACCCTGGTGTAATATAAAACACACACTGCGGTGATTATAAAACTCACACTGGTGCAATATAAAACACACTGCGGTGATTATAATCTTCACCCTGGTGTAATGTAAAACACACACTGTGGTGATTAAAATCCTCACCCTAGTGTCATATAAAACACACACTGCGGTGATTATAATCCTCACTCTGGTGAAATGTAAAACACATACTGCGGTGATTATAATCCTCAGGCAGGTGTAATATAAAACACACACTTCAGTGATTATAATCCTCACTCTGGTGGAATGTAAAACACACACTGCGGTGATTATTATCCTCATCCTGGTCTAATACAAAACACACACTTCAGTGATTATTATCCTCAACCTGGTGTAATGTAAAACACACACTGCAGTGATTATAATCCTTAACCTGGTGCAATGTAAAACACACACTGCGGAGATTATAGTCTGCACCCTGGTGTAATATAATCCACACACTGCGGTGATTATAATCCTCACCCTAGTGTAATGTAAAACACACACTGCGGTGATTATAATCCTGACTCTGGTGTAATGTAAAACACACACTGCGGTGATTATAATCCTCACTCTGGTGTAATATAAAACACACACTGCTGTGATTATATTCCTCACCCTGGTGTAAAGTAAAACACACACTGCGGTGATTTTATTCCTCACCCGAGTGTAATATAAAACACACACTGCGGTGATTATAATCCTCACCCTGGTGTAATATAAAACACACACTGCGGTGATTATAATCCTCACCCTGGTGTAATATAAAACACACACTGCAGTGATTATAATCCTCACCCTGGTGTAATATAAAACACACACTGCGGTGATTATAATCCTCACCCTGGTGTAATATAAAACACACACTGCGGTGATTATAATCCTCACCCTGGTGTAATATAAAACACACACTGCAGTGAGTATAATCCTCACCCTGGTGTAATATAAAACACACACTGCGGTGATTATAATCCACACTCTGGTGTAATATAAAACTCACACTGCGGTGATTATAATCCTCACCCTGGTGTAATATAAAACACACACTGCGGTGATTATAAAACTCACACTGGTGCAATATAAAACACACTGCGGTGATTATAATCCTCACCCTGGTGTAATGTAAAACACACACTGTGGTGATTAAAATCCTCACCCTAGTGTCATATAAAACACACACTGCGGTGATTATAATCCTCACTCTGGTGAAATGTAAAACACATACTGCGGTGATTATAATCCTCAGGCTGGTGTAATATAAAACACACACTTCAGTGATTATAATCCTCACTCTGGTGGAATGTAAAACACACACTGCGGTGATTATTATCCTCATCCTGGTCTAATACAAAACACACACTTCAGTGATTATTATCCTCAACCTGGTGTAATGTAAAACACACACTGCAGTGATTATAATCCTTAACCTGGTGCAATGTAAAACACACACTGCGGAGATTATAGTCTGCACCCTGGTGTAATATAATCCACACACTGCGGTGATTATAATCCTCACCCTAGTGTAATGTAAAACACACAGTGCGATGATTATAATCCTCACCCTGGAGTAATTTACAACACACACTGTGGTAAATATACTCCTCACACTGGTGTCATACAAAACACACACTGCGGTGATTATAATCCTCACCCTGGTGTAATATAAAACACACACTGCGGTGATTATAATCCTCACCCTGGTGTAATATAAAACACACACTGCGGCGATTATAATCCTCACTCTGGTGTAATGTAAAACACACACTGCGGTGATTATAATCCTCACTCTGGTGTAATATAAAACACACACTGCTGTGATTATATTCCTCACCCTGGTGTAAAGTAAAACACACACTGCGGTGATTTTATTCCTCACCCGAGTGTAATATAAAACACACACTGCGGTGATTATAATCCTAACCCTGGTGTCATATAAAACACACACTGCGGTGATGATAATCCTCACCCTGGTGTAATATAAAACACACACTGCAGTGATTATAATCCTCATCCTGGTGTAATATAAAACACACACTGCGGTGATTATAATCCTCACCCTGGTGTAATATAAAACACACACTGCGGTGATTATAATCCTCACCCTGGTGTAATATAAAACACACACTGCAGTGAGTATAATCCTCACCCTGGTGTAATATAAAACACACACTGCGGTGATTATAATCCACACTCTGGTGTAATATAAAACTCACACTGCGGTGATTATAATCCTCACCCTGGTGTAATATAAAACACACACTGCGGTGATTATAATCCTCTCCCTGGTGTAATATAAAACACACACCGCGGTGATTATAATCCTCACCCTGGTGTGATGTAAAACAGACACTGCGATGATTATAATCCTCACCCTGGTGTAATATAAAACACACACTTCAGTGATTATAATCCTCACCCTGGTGTAATATAAAACACAAACTGCAGTGATTATGATCGTCACCCTGGTGTCATATAAAACACACAATGCGGTGATTATGATCGTCACCCTGGTGTAATATAAAACACAGTGCGGTGATTATGATCGTCACCCTGGTGTAATATACAACACTCTGGGCGGTGATTATAATCCTCACCCTGCTGTAATATGAAACACACACTGCGGTGATTATAATCTTCACCCTGGTGTAATATAAAACACACACTGCGATGATTAGAATCCTCACCCTGGTGTAATATAAAACACACACTGTGGTGATTTTATTCCTCACCCTGGTGTAATGTAAAACACACACTGCGGTGAGTATAATCCTCACTCTGGTGTAATATAAAACACACACTGCGGTGGTTATAATCCTCACCCTGGTGTAATATAAAACACACACTGCGGTGATTATAATCTTCACCCTGGTGTAATATAAAACACACACTGCGGTGATTATTATCCTCATCCTGGTGTAAAGTAAAACACACACTGCGGTGATTATAATCCTCATTCTGGTGTAATATAAAAGACACACTGCGGTGATGATAATCCTCACACTGGTGTAATATAAAACACACTGCGGTGATTATAATCCTCACACTGGTGTAATATAAAACACACTGCGGTGATGGTAATCCTCACACTGGTGTAATATAAAACACACTGCGGTGATTATAATCCTCACCCCCGTAATATAAAACACACACTGCGGTGATTATAATCCTCACCCTGGTGTTATATAAAATACACACTGCGGTGATTATAATCCTGACACTGGTGTAATATAAAACACACACTACGGAGATTATAATCCTCACCCTGGTGTAATATAAAACACACACTTCAGTGATTATAATCCTCACCCTGGTGTCATATAAAACACACACTGCGGTGATTATAATCCTCACCCTGGTGTAATGTAAAACACACACTGTGGTGATTAAAATCCTCACCCTAGTGTCATATAAAACACACACTGCGGTGATTATAATCCTCACTCTGGTGAAATGTAAAACACATACTGCGGTGATTATAATCCTCAGGCTGGTGTAATATAATCCACACACTGCGGTGATTATAATCCTCACCCTGGTGTAATGTAAAACACACAGTGCGATGATTATAATCCTCACCCTGGAGTAATTTACAACACACACTGTGGTAAATATACTCCTCACACTGGTGTCATACAAAACACACACTGCGGTGATTATAATCCTCACCCTGGTGTAATATAAAACACACACTGCGGTGATTATAATCCTCACCCTGGTGTAATATAAAACACACACTGCGGTGATTATAAAACTCACACTGGTGCAATATAAAACACACTGCGGTGATTATAATCCTCACCCTGGTGTAATGTAAAACACACACTGTGGTGATTAAAATCCTCACCCTAGTGTCATATAAAACACACACTGCGGTGATTATAATACTTACTCTGGTGAAATGTAAAACACATACTGCGGTGATTATAATCCTCAGGCTGGTGTAATATAAAACACACACTGTGGTGATTAAAATCCTCACCCTCGTGTCATATAAAACACACACTGCGGTGATTATAATCCTCACTCTGGTGAAATGAAAAACACATACTGCGGTGATTATAATCCTCACTCTGGTGTAATATAAAACACACACTTCAGTGATTATAATCCTCACTCTGGTGGAATGTAAAACACACACTGCGGTGATTATTATCCTCATCCTGGTGTAATACAAAACACACACTTCAGTGATTATAATCCTCAACCTGGTGTAATGTAAAACACACACTGCAGTGATTATAATCCTTAACCTGGTGCAATGTAAAACACACACTGCGGAGATTATAGTCTGCACCCTGGTGTAATATAATCCACACACTGCGGTGATTATAATCCTCACCCTGGTGTAATGTAAAACACACAGTGCGATAATTATAATCCTCACCATGGAGTAATTTACAACACACACTGTGGTAAATATACTCCTCACACGGGTGTCATACAAAACACACACTGCGGTGATTATAATCCTCACCCTGGTGTAATATAAAACACACACTGCGGTGATTATAATCCTCACTCTGGTGGAATGTAAAACACACACTGTGGTGATTATAATCCTCACTCTGGTGTAATATAAAACACACACTGCTGTGATTATATTCCTCACCCTGGTGTAAAGTAAAACACACACTGCGGAGATTATAATCCTCACTCCGGTGTAATATAAAACACACACTGCGGTGATTGTAATCCACACCCTGGTGTAATATAAAACACCCACTGCAGTGATTATATTCCTCACCCTGATGTAATGTAAAACACACACTGCGGTGATTATAATCCTCACTCTGGTGTAATATAAAACACACACTGCGGTGATTATATTCCTCACCCTGCTGTAATATAAAACACACACTGCGGTGATTATAATCTTCACCCTGGTGTAATATAAAACACACACTGTGGTGATTATATTCCTCACCCTGCTGTAATATAAAACACGCACTTCGGTGATTATAATCTTCACCCTGGTGTAATATAAAACACACACTGCGGTGATTATATTCCTCACCCTGCTGTATTATAAAACACACACTGCGGTGATTATACTCTTCACCCTGGTGTCATATAAAACACACACTGTGGTGGTTATAATCCTCACCCTGGTATAATGTTAAACACACACTGCGGTGATTGTAATCCTCACCCTGGTGTCATTTAAAGCACACACTGCGGTGATTATAATCCTCACCCTGGTGTAATATAAAACACACACTGCAGTGATTATAATCCTCACCCTGGTGTAATATAAAACACACACTGCGGTGATTATAATCCTCACCCTGGTGTAATATAAAACACACACTGCGGTGATTATAATCCTCACCCTGGTGTAATATAAAACACACACTGCAGTGAGTATAATCCTCACCCTGGTGTAATATAAAACACACACTGCGGTGATTATAATCCTCACCCTGGTGTAATATAAAACACACACTGCGGTGATTATAATCCTCTCCTTGGTGTAATATAAAACACACACCGCGGTGATTATAATCCTCACCCTGGTGTAATGTAAAACAGACACTGCGATGATTATAATCCTCACCCTGGTGTAATATAAAACACACACTTCAGTGATTATAATCCTCACCCTGGCGTAATATAAAACACAAACTGCAGTGATTATGATCGTCACCCTGGTGTAATATAAAACACACAATGCGGTGATTATGATCGTCACCCTGGTGTAATATAAAACACACACTACGGTGATTATATTCCTCACCCTGCTGTAATATAAAACACACACTGCGGTGATTATAATCTTCATCCTGGTGTAATATAAAACACACACTGCGATGATTAGAATCCTCACCCTGGTGTAATATAAAACACACACTGTGGTGATTTTATTCCTCACCCTGGTGTCATGTAAAACACACACTGCGGTGAGTATAATCCTCACTCTGGTGTAATATAAAACACACACTGCGGTGGTTATAATCCTCACCCTGGTGTAATATAAAACACACACTGCGGTGATCATAATCTTCACCCTGGTGTAATATAAAACACACACTGCGGTGATTATTATCCTCATCCTGGTGTAAAGTAAAACACACACTGCGGTGATTATAATCCTCATTCTGGTGTAATATAAAAGACACACTGCGGTGATGATAATCCTCACACTGGTGTAATATAAAACACACTGCGGTGATTATAATCCTCACCCCTGTAATATAAAACACACACTGCGGTGATTATAATCCTCACCCTGGTGTTATATAAAATACACACTGCGGTGATTATAATCCTCACCCTGGTGTAATATAAAACACACACTGCGGTGATTATAATCCTCACCCTGGTGTAATATAAAACACACACTTCAGTGATTATAATCCTCACCCTGGTGTCATATAAAACACACACTGCGGTGATTAAAATCCTCACCCTAGTGTCATATAAAACACACACTGTGGTGATTAAAATCCTCACCCTAGTGTCATATAAAACACACACTGCGGTGATTATAATCCTCACTCTGGTGAAATGTAAAACACATACTGCGGTGATTATAATCCTCAGGCTGGTGTAATATAATCCACACACTGCGGTGATTATAATCCTCACCCTGGTGTAATGTAAAAAACACAGTGCGATGATTATAATCCTCACCCTGGAGTAATTTACAACACACACTGTGGTAAATATACTCCTCACACTGGTGTCATACAAAACACACACTGCGGTGATTATAATCCTCACCCTGGTGTAATATAAAACACACACTGCGGTGATTATAATCCTCACCCTGGTGTAATATAAAACACACACTGCGGTGATTATAAAACTCACACTGGTGCAATATAAAACACACTGCGGTGATTATAATCTTCACCCTGGTGTAATGTAAAACACACACTGTGGTGATTAAAATCCTCACCCTAGTGTCATATAAAACACACACTGCGGTGATTATAATCCTCACTCTGGTGAAATGTAAAACACATACTGCGGTGATTATAATCCTCAGGCAGGTGTAATATAAAACACACACTTCAGTGATTATAATCCTCACTCTGGTGGAATGTAAAACACACACTGCGGTGATTATTATCCTCATCCTGGTCTAATACAAAACACACACTTCAGTGATTATTATCCTCAACCTGGTGTAATGTAAAACACACACTGCAGTGATTATAATCCTTAACCTGGTGCAATGTAAAACACACACTGCGGAGATTATAGTCTGCACCCTGGTGTAATATAATCCACACACTGCGGTGATTATAATCCTCACCCTAGTGTAATGTAAAACACACACTGCGGTGATTATAATCCTCACCCTGGTGTAATATAAAACACACACTGCGGTGATTATAATCCTTACCCTGGTGTAATATAAAACACACACTGCGGTGATTATAATCCTCACTCTGGTGTAATGTAAAACACACACTGCGGTGATTATAATCCTCACTCTGGTGTAATATAAAACACACACTGCTGTGATTATATTCCTCACCCTGGTGTAAAGTAAAACACACACTGCGGTGATTTTATTCCTCACCCGAGTGTAATATAAAACACACACTGCGGTGATTATAATCCTAACCCTGGTGTCATATAAAACACACACTGCGGTGATTATAATCCTCACCCTGGTGTAATATAAAACACACACTGCAGTGATTATAATCCTCACCCTGGTGTAATATAAAACACACACTGCGGTGATTATAATCCTCACCCTGGTGTAATATAAAACACACACTGCGGTGATTATAATCCTCACCCTGGTGTAATATAAAACACACACTGCAGTGAGTATAATCCTCACCCTGGTGTAATATAAAACACACACTGCGGTGATTATAATCCACACTCTGGTGTAATATAAAACTCACACTGCGGTGATTATAATCCTCACCCTGGTGTAATATAAAACACACACTGCGGTGATTATAATCCTCTCCCTGGTGTAATATAAAACACACACCGCGGTGATTATAATCCTCACCCTGGTGTGATGTAAAACAGACACTGCGATGATTATAATCCTCACCCTGGTGTAATATAAAACACACACTTCAGTGATTATAATCCTCACCCTGGTGTAATATAAAACACAAACTGCAGTGATTATGATCGTCACCCTGGTGTAATATAAAACACACATTTCAGTGATTATAATCCTCACCCTGGTGTAATATAAAACACAAACTGCGGTGATCATAATCCTCACCCTAGTGTAATATAAAACACACACTACGGTGATTATATTCCTCACCCTGCTGTAATGTAAAACACACAGTGCGATGATTATAATCATCACCCTGGAGTAATTTACAACACACACTGTGGTAAATATACTCCTCACACTGGTGTCATACAAAACACACACTGCGGTGATTATAATCCTCACCCTGGTGTAATATAAAACACACACTGCGGTGATTATAATCCTCACCCTGGTGAAATGTAAAACACATACTGCGGTGATTATAATCCTCAGGCTGGTGTAATATAATCCACACACTGCGGTGATTATAATCCTCACCCTGGTGTAATGTAAAACACACAGTGCGATGATTATAATCATCACCCTGGAGTAATTTACAACACACACTGTGGTAAATATACTCCTCACACTGGTGTCATACAAAACACACACTGCGGTGATTATAATCCTCACCCCTGTAATATAAAACACACACTACGGTGATTATAATCCTCTCCCTGGTGTAATATAAAACACACACCGCGGTGATTATAATCCTCACCCTGGTGTGATGTAAAACAGACACTGCGATGATTATAATCCTCACCCTGGTGTAATATAAAACACACACTTCAGTGATTATAATCCTCACCCTGGTGTAATATAAAACACAAACTGCAGTGATTATGATCGTCACCCTGGTGTAATATAAAACACACATTTCAGTGATTATAATCCTCACCCTGGTGTAATATAAAACACAAACTGCGGTGATCATAATCCTCACCCTAGTGTAATATAAAACACACACTACGGTGATTATATTCCTCACCCTGCTGTAATGTAAAACACACAGTGCGATGATTATAATCATCACCCTGGAGTAATTTACAACACACACTGTGGTAAATATACTCCTCACACTGGTGTCATACAAAACACAAACTGCGGTGATCATAATCCTCACCCTAGTGTAATATAAAACACACACTACGGTGATTATATTCCTCACCCTGCTGTAATATAAAACACACACTGCGGTGATTATAATCTTCACCCTGGTGTAATATAAAACACACACTGCGGTGATTATAAAACTCACACTGGTGCAATATAAAACACACTGCGGTGATTATAATCCTCACCCTGGTGTAATGTAAAACACACACTGTGGTGATTAAAATCCTCACCCTAGTGTCATATAAAACACACACTGCGGTGATTATAATCCTCACTCTGGTGAAATGTAAAACACATACTGCGGTGATTATAATCCTCACCCTGGTGTAATGTAAAACACACACTGTGGTGATTAAAATCCTCACCCTAGTGTCATATAAAACACACACTGCGGTGATTATAATCCTCACTCTGGTGAAATGAAAAACACATACTGCGGTGATTATAATCCTCACTCTGGTGTAATATAAAACACACACTTCAGTGATTATAATCCTCACTCTGGTGGAATGTAAAACACACACTGCGGTGATTATTATCCTCATCCTGGTGTAATACAAAACACACACTTCAGTGATTATAATCCTCAACCTGGTGTAATGTAAAACACACACTGCAGTGATTATAATCCTTAACCTGGTGCAATGTAAAACACACACTGCGGAGATTATAGTCTGCACCCTGGTGTAATATAATCCACACACTGCGGTGATTATAATCCTCACCCTGGTGTAATGTAAAACACACAGTGCGATAATTATAATCCTCACCCTGGAGTAATTTACAACACACACTGTGGTAAATATACTCCTCACACTGGTGTCATACAAAACACACACTGCGGTGATTATAATCCTCACCCTGGTGTAATATAAAACACACACTGCGGTGATTATAATCCTCACCCTGGTGTAATATAAAACACACACTGCGGTGATTATAATCCTCACTCTGGTGTAATGTAAAACACACACTGTGGTGATTATAATCCTCACTCTGGTGTAATATAAAACACACACTGCTGTGATTATATTCCTCACCCTGGTGTCAAGTAAAACACACACTGCGGAGATTATAATCCTCACTCCGGTGTAATATAAAACACACACTGCGGTGATTGTAATCCACACCCTGGTGTAATATAAAACACCCACTGCGGTGATTATATTCCTCACCCTGATGTAATGTAAAACACACACTGCGGTGATTATAATCCTCAATCTGGTGTAATATAAAACACACACTGCGGTGATTATATTCCTCAACCTGCTGTAATATAAAACACACACTGCGGTGATTATAATCTTCACCCTGGTGTAATATAAAACACACACTGTGGTGATTATATTCCTCACCCTGCTGTAATATAAAACACGCACTTCGGTGATTATAATCTTCACCCTGGTGTAATATAAAACACACACTGCGGTGATTATAATCCTCACCCCTGGTGTAATATAAAACACACACTGCGGTGATTATACTCTTCACCCTGGTGTCATATAAAACACACACTGTGGTGGTTATAATCCTCACCCTGGTATAATGTTAAACACACACTGCGGTGATTGTAATCCTCACTCTGGTGTAATGTAAAACACACACTGCGGTGATTATAATCCTCAGGCTGGTGTAATATAAAACACACTGCGGTGATCATAATCCTCACCCTAGTATAATATAAAACACACACTACGGTGATTATATTCCTCACCCTGCTGTAATATAAAACACACACTGCGGTGATTATAATCTTCACCCTGGTGTAATATAAAACACACACTGCGATGATTAGAATCCTCACCCTGGTGTAATATAAAACACACACTGTGGTGATTTTATTCCTCACCCTGGTGTCATGTAAAACACACACTGCGGTGAGTATAATCCTCACTCTGGTGTAATATAAAACACACACTGCGGTGGTTATAATCCTCACCCTGGTGTAATATAAAACACACACTGCGGTGATTATAATCTTCACCCTGGTGTAATATAAAACACACACTGCGGTGATTATTATCCTCATCCTGGTGTAAAGTAAAACACACACTGCGGTGATTATAATCCTCATTCTGGTGTAATATAAAAGACACACTGCGGTGATGATAATCCTCACACTGGTGTAATATAAAACACACTGCGGTGATTATAATACTCACCCCTGTAATATAAAACACACACTGCGGTGATTATAATCCTCACCCTGGTGTTATATAAAATACACACTGCGGTGATTATAATCCTGACACTGGTGTAATATAAAACACACACTACGGTGATTATAATCCTCACCCTGGTGTAATATAAAACACACACTTCAGTGATTATAATCCTCACCCTGGTGTCATATAAAACACACACTGCGGTGATTATAATCCTCACCCTGGTGTAATGTAAAACACACACTGTGGTGATTATATTCCTCACCCTGCTGTAATATAAAACACACACTGCGGTGATTATAATCTTCACCCTGGTGTAATATAAAACACACACTGCGATGATTAGAATCGTCACCCTGGTGTAATATAAAACACACACTGTGGTGATTTTATTCCTCACCCTGGTGTAATGTAAAACACACACTGCGGTGAGTATAATCCTCAATCTGGTGTAATATAAAACACACACCGCGGTGGTTATAATCCTCACCCTGGTGTAATATAAAACACATACTGCGGTGATTATAATCCTCACTCTGGTGTAATGTAAAACACACACTGCGGTGATTATAATCCTCACTCTGGTGTAATATAAAACACACACTGCGGTGATTATATTCCTCAACCTGCTGTAATATAAAACACACACTGCGGTGATTATAATCTTCACCCTGGTGTAATATAAAACACACACTGTGGTGATTATATTCCTCACCCTGCTGTAATATAAAACACGCACTTCGTTGATTATAATCTTCACCCTGGTGTAATATAAAACACACACTGCGGTGATTATATTCCTCACCCTGCTGTAATATAAAATACACACTGCGGTGATTATACTCTTCACCCTGGTGTCATATAAAACACACACTGTGGTGGTTATAATCCTCACCCTGGTATAATGTTAAACACACACTGCGGTGATTGTAATCCTCACTCTGGTGTAATGTAAAACACACACTGCGGTGATTATAATCCTCAGGCTGGTGTAATATAAAACACACTGCGGTGATCATAATCCTCACCCTAGTATAATATAAAACACACACTACGGTGATTATATTCCTCACCCTGCTGTAATATAAAACACACACTGCGGTGATTATAATCTTCACCCTGGTGTAATATAAAACACACACTGCGGTGATTATAAAACTCACACTGGTGCAATATAAAACACACTGCGGTGATTATAATCCTCACCCTGGTGTAATGTAAAACACACACTGTGGTGATTAAAATCCTCACCCTAGTGTCATATAAAACACACACTGCGGTGATTATAATCCTCACTCTGGTGAAATGTAAAACACATACTGCGGTGATTATAATCCTCACCTTGGTGTAATGTAAAACACACACTGTGGTGATTAAAATCCTCACCCTAGTGTCATATAAAACACACACTGCGGTGATTATAATCCTCACTCTGGTGAAATGAAAAACACATACTGCGGTGATTATAATCCTCACTCTGGTGTAATATAAAACACACACTTCAGTGATTATAATCCTCACTCTGGTGGAATGTAAAACACACACTGCGGTGATTATTATCCTCATCCTGGTGTAATACAAAACACACACTTCAGTGATTATAATCCTCAACCTGGTGTAATGTAAAACACACACTGCAGTGATTATAATCCTTAACCTGGTGCAATGTAAAACACACACTGCGGAGATTATAGTCTGCACCCTGGTGTAATATAATCCACACACTGCGGTGATTATAATCCTCACCCTGGTGTAATGTAAAACACACAGTGCGATAATTATAATCCTCACCCTGGAGTAATTTACAACACACACTGTGGTAAATATACTCCTCACACTGGTGTCATACAAAACACACACTGCGGTGATTATAATCCTCACCCTGGTGTAATATAAAACACACACTGCGGTGATTATAATCCTCACCCTGGTGTAATATAAAACACACACTGCGGTGATTATAATCCTCACTCTGGTGTAATGTAAAACACACACTGTGGTGATTATAATCCTCACTCTGGTGTAATATAAAACACACACTGCTGTGATTATATTCCTCACCCTGGTGTCAAGTAAAACACACACTGCGGAGATTATAATCCTCACTCCGGTGTAATATAAAACACACACTGCGGTGATTGTAATCCACACCCTGGTGTAATATAAAACACCCACTGCGGTGATTATATTCCTCACCCTGATGTAATGTAAAACACACACTGCGGTGATTATAATCCTCACTCTGGTGTAATATAAAACACACACTGCGGTGATTATATTCCTCAACCTGCTGTAATATAAAACACACACTGCGGTGATTATAATCTTCACCCTGGTGTAATATAAAACACACACTGTGGTGATTATATTCCTCACCCTGCTGTAATATAAAACACGCACTTCGGTGATTATAATCTTCACCCTGGTGTAATATAAAACACACACTGCGGTGATTATAATCCTCACCCCTGGTGTAATATAAAACACACACTGCGGTGATTATACTCTTCACCCTGGTGTCATATAAAACACACACTGTGGTGGTTATAATCCTCACCCTGGTATAATGTTAAACACACACTGCGGTGATTGTAATCCTCACTCTGGTGTAATGTAAAACACACACTGCGGTGATTATAATCCTCAGGCTGGTGTAATATAAAACACACTGCGGTGATCATAATCCTCACCCTAGTATAATATAAAACACACACTACGGTGATTATATTCCTCACCCTGCTGTAATATAAAACACACACTGCGGTGATTATAATCTTCATCCTGGTGTAATATAAAACACACACTGCGATGATTAGAATCCTCACCCTGGTGTAATATAAAACACACACTGTGGTGATTTTATTCCTCACCCTGGTGTCATGTAAAACACACACTGCGGTGAGTATAATCCTCACTCTGGTGTAATATAAAACACACACTGCGGTGGTTATAATCCTCACCCTGGTGTAATATAAAACACACACTGCGGTGATTATAATCTTCACCCTGGTGTAATATAAAACACACACTGCGGTGATTATTATCCTCATCCTGGTGTAAAGTAAAACACACACTGCGGTGATTATAATCCTCATTCTGGTGTAATATAAAAGACACACTGCGGTGATGATAATCCTCACACTGGTGTAATATAAAACACACTGCGGTGATTATAATCCTCACCCCTGTAATATAAAACACACACTGCGGTGATTATAATCCTCACCCTGGTGTTATATAAAATACACACTGCGGTGATTATAATCCTCACCCTGGTGTAATATAAAACACACACTGCGGTGATTATAATCCTCACCCTGGTGTAATATAAAACACACACTTCAGTGATTATAATCCTCACCCTGGTGTCATATAAAACACACACTGCGGTGATTAAAATCCTCACCCTAGTGTCATATAAAACACACACTGTGGTGATTAAAATCCTCACCCTAGTGTCATATAAAACACACACTGCGGTGATTATAATCCTCACTCTGGTGAAATGTAAAACACATACTGCGGTGATTATAATCCCCAGGCTGGTGTAATATAATCCACACACTGCGGTGATTATAATCCTCACCCTGGTGTAATGTAAAAAACACAGTGCGATGATTATAATCCTCACCCTGGAGTAATTTACAACACACACTGTGGTAAATATACTCCTCACACTGGTGTCATACAAAACACACACTGCGGTGATTATAATCCTCACCCTGGTGTAATATAAAACACACACTGCGGTGATTATAATCCTCACCCTGGTGTAATATAAAACACACACTGCGGTGATTATAAAACTCACACTGGTGCAATATAAAACACACTGCGGTGATTATAATCTTCACCCTGGTGTAATGTAAAACACACACTGTGGTGATTAAAATCCTCACCCTAGTGTCATATAAAACACACACTGCGGTGATTATAATCCTCACTCTGGTGAAATGTAAAACACATACTGCGGTGATTATAATCCTCAGGCAGGTGTAATATAAAACACACACTTCAGTGATTATAATCCTCACTCTGGTGGAATGTAAAACACACACTGCGGTGATTATTATCCTCATCCTGGTCTAATACAAAACACACACTTCAGTGATTATTATCCTCAACCTGGTGTAATGTAAAACACACACTGCAGTGATTATAATCCTTAACCTGGTGCAATGTAAAACACACACTGCGGAGATTATAGTCTGCACCCTGGTGTAATATAATCCACACACTGCGGTGATTATAATCCTCACCCTAGTGTAATGTAAAACACACACTGCGGTGATTATAATCCTCACCCTGGTGTAATATAAAACACACACTGCGGTGATTATAATCCTTACCCTGGTGTAATATAAAACACACACTGCGGTGATTATAATCCTCACTCTGGTGTAATGTAAAACACACACTGCGGTGATTATAATCCTCACTCTGGTGTAATATAAAACACACACTGCTGTGATTATATTCCTCACCCTGGTGTAAAGTAAAACACACACTGCGGTGATTTTATTCCTCACCCGAGTGTAATATAAAACACACACTGCGGTGATTATAATCCTAACCCTGGTGTCATATAAAACACACACTGCGGTGATTATAATCCTCACCCTGGTGTAATATAAAACACACACTGCAGTGATTATAATCCTCACCCTGGTGTAATATAAAACACACACTGCGGTGATTATAATCCTCACCCTGGTGTAATATAAAACACACACTGCGGTGATTATAATCCTCACCCTGGTGTAATATAAAACACACACTGCAGTGAGTATAATCCTCACCCTGGTGTAATATAAAACACACACTGCGGTGATTATAATCCACACTCTGGTGTAATATAAAACTCACACTGCGGTGATTATAATCCTCACCCTGGTGTAATATAAAACACACACTGCGGTGATTATAATCCTCTCCCTGGTGTAATATAAAACACACACCGCGGTGATTATAATCCTCACCCTGGTGTGATGTAAAACAGACACTGCGATGATTATAATCCTCACCCTGGTGTAATATAAAACACACACTTCAGTGATTATAATCCTCACCCTGGTGTCATATAAAACACACACTGCGGAGATTATAGTCTGCACCCTGGTGTAATATAATCCACACACTGCGGTGATTATAATCCTCACCCTAGTGTAATGTAAAACACACACTGCGGTGATTATAATCCTCACCCTGGTGTAATATAAAACACACACTGCGGTGATTATAATCCTTACCCTGGTGTAATATAAAACACACACTGCGGTGATTATAATCCTCACTCTGGTGTAATGTAAAACACACACTGCGGTGATTATAATCCTCACTCTGGTGTAATATAAAACACACACTGCTGTGATTATATTCCTCACCCTGGTGTAAAGTAAAACACACACTGCGGTGATTTTATTCCTCACCCGAGTGTAATATAAAACACACACTGCGGTGATTATAATCCTAACCCTGGTGTCATATAAAACACACACTGCGGTGATTATAATCCTCACCCTGGTGTAATATAAAACACACACTGCAGTGATTATAATCCTCACCCTGGTGTAATATAAAACACACACTGCGGTGATTATAATCCTCACCCTGGTGTAATATAAAACACACACTGCGGTGATTATAATCCTCACCCTGGTGTAATATAAAACACACACTGCAGTGAGTATAATCCTCACCCTGGTGTAATATAAAACACACACTGCGGTGATTATAATCCACACTCTGGTGTAATATAAAACTCACACTGCGGTGATTATAATCCTCACCCTGGTGTAATATAAAACACACACTGCGGTGATTATAATCCTCTCCCTGGTGTAATATAAAACACACACCGCGGTGATTATAATCCTCACCCTGGTGTGATGTAAAACAGACACTGCGATGATTATAATCCTCACCCTGGTGTAATATAAAACACACACTTCAGTGATTATAATCCTCACCCTGGTGTAATATAAAACACAAACTGCAGTGATTATGATCGTCACCCTGGTGTAATATAAAACACACATTTCAGTGATTATAATCCTCACCCTGGTGTAATATAAAACACAAACTGCGGTGATCATAATCCTCACCCTAGTGTAATATAAAACACACACTACGGTGATTATATTCCTCACCCTGCTGTAATATAAAACACACACTGCGGTGATTATAATCTTCACCCTGGTGTAATATAAAACACACACTGCGATTATAAGAATCCTCACCCTGGTGTAATATAAAACACACACTGTGGTGATTTTATTCCTCACCCTGGTGTAATGTAAAACACACACTGCGGTGAGTATAATCCTCACTCTGGTGTAATATAAAACACACACTGCGGTGGTTATAATCCTCACCCTGGTGTAATATAAAACACACACTGCGGTGATCATAATCTTCACCCTGGTGTAATATAAAACACACACTGCGGTGATTATTATCCTCATCCTGGTGTAAAGTAAAACACACACTGCGGTGATTATAATCCTCATTCTGGTGTAATATAAAAGACACACTGCGGTGATGATAATCCTCACACTGGTGTAATATAAAACACACTGCGGTGATTATAATCCTCACCCCTGTAATATAAAACACACACTACGGTGATTATATTCCTCACCCTGCTGTAATATAAAACACACACTGCGGTGATTATAATCTTCATCCTGGTGTAATATAAAACACACACTGCGATGATTCGAATCCTCACCCTGGTGTAATATAAAACACACACTGTGGTGATTTTATTCCTCACCCTGGTGTAATATAAAACACACACTTCAGTGATTATAATCCTCACCCTGGTGTCATATAAAACACACACTGCGGTGATTATAATCCTCACCCTGGTGTAATGTAAAACACACACTGTGGTGATTAAAATCCTCACCCTAGTGTCATATAAAACACACACTGCGGTGATTATAATCCTCACTCTGGTGAAATGTAAAACACATACTGCGGTGATTATAATCCTCAGGCTGGTGTAATATAATCCACACACTGCGGTGATTATAATCCTCACCCTGGTGTAATGTAAAACACACAGTGCGATGATTATAATCATCACCCTGGAGTAATTTACAACACACACTGTGGTAAATATACTCCTCACACTGGTGTCATACAAAACACACACTGCGGTGATTATAATCCTCACCCTGGTGTAATATAAAACACACACTGCGGTGATTATAATCCTCACCCTGGTGTAATATAAAACACACACTGCGGTGATTATAAAACTCACACTGGTGCAATATAAAACACACTGCGGTGATTATAATCCTCACCCTGGTGTAATGTAAAACACACACTGTGGTGATTAAAATCCTCACCCTAGTGTCATATAAAACACACACTGCGGTGATTATAATCCTCACTCTGGTGAAATGTAAAACACATACTGCGGTGATTATAATCCTCACCCTGGTGTAATGTAAAACACACACTGTGGTGATTAAAATCCTCACCCTAGTGTCATATAAAACACACACTGCGGTGATTATAATCCTCACTCTGGTGAAATGAAAAACACATACTGCGGTGATTATAATCCTCACTCTGGTGTAATATAAAACACACACATCAGTGATTATAATCCTCACTCTGGTGGAATGTAAAACACACACTGCGGTGATTATTATCCTCATCCTGGTGTAATACAAAACACACACTTCAGTGATTATAATCCTCAACCTGGTGTAATGTAAAACACACACTGCAGTGATTATAATCCTTAACCTGGTGCAATGTAAAACACACACTGCGGAGATTATAGTCTGCACCCTGGTGTAATATAATCCACACACTGCGGTGATTATAATCCTCACCCTGGTGTAATGTAAAACACACAGTGCGATAATTATAATCCTCACCCTGGAGTAATTTACAACACACACTGTGGTAAATATACTCCTCACACTGGTGTCATACAAAACACACACTGCGGTGATTATAATCCTCACCCTGGTGTAATATAAAACACACACTGCGGTGATTATAATCCTCACCCTGGTGTAATATAAAACACACACTGCGGTGATTATAATCCTCACTCTGGTGTAATGTAAAACACACACTGTGGTGATTATAATCCTCACTCTGGTGTAATATAAAACACACACTGCTGTGATTATATTCCTCACCCTGGTGTCAAGTAAAACACACACTGCGGAGATTATAATCCTCACTCTGGTGTAATATAAAACACACACTGCGGTGATTGTAATCCACACCCTGGTGTAATATAAAACACCCACTGCGGTGATTATATTCCTCACCCTGATGTAATGTAAAACACACACTGCGGTGATTATAATCCTCAATCTGGTGTAATATAAAACACACACTGCGGTGATTATATTCCTCAACCTGCTGTAATATAAAACACACACTGCGGTGATTATAATCTTCACCCTGGTGTAATATAAAACACACACTGTGGTGATTATATTCCTCACCCTGCTGTAATATAAAACACGCACTTCGGTGATTATAATCTTCACCCTGGTGTAATATAAAACACACACTGCGGTGATTATAATCCTCACCCCTGGTGTAATATAAAACACACACTGCGGTGATTATACTCTTCACCCTGGTGTCATATAAAACACACACTGTGGTGGTTATAATCCTCACCCTGGTATAATGTTAAACACACACTGCGGTGATTGTAATCCTCACTCTGGTGTAATGTAAAACACACACTGCGGTGATTATAATCCTCAGGCTGGTGTAATATAAAACACACTGCGGTGATCATAATCCTCACCCTAGTATAATATAAAACACACACTGCGGTGATTATAATCTTCACCCTGGTGTAATATAAAACACACACTGCGGTGATTATTATCCTCATCCTGGTGTAAAGTAAAACACACACTGCGGTGATTATAATCCTCATTCTGGTGTAATATAAAAGACACACTGCGGTGATGATAATCCTCACACTGGTGTAATATAAAACACACTGCGGTGATTATAATACTCACCCCTGTAATATAAAACACACACTGCGGTGATTATAATCCTCACCCTGGTGTTATATAAAATACACACTGCGGTGATTATAATCCTGACACTGGTGTAATATAAAACACACACTACGGTGATTATAATCCTCACCCTGGTGTAATATAAAACACACACTTCAGTGATTATAATCCTCACCCTGGTGTCATATAAAACACACACTGCGGTGATTATAATCCTCACCCTGGTGTAATGTAAAACACACACTGTGGTGATTATATTCCTCACCCTGCTGTAATATAAAACACACACTGCGGTGATTATAATCTTCACCCTGGTGTAATATAAAACACACACTGCGATGATTAGAATCGTCACCCTGGTGTAATATAAAACACACACTGTGGTGATTTTATTCCTCACCCTGGTGTAATGTAAAACACACACTGCGGTGAGTATAATCCTCAATCTGGTGTAATATAAAACACACACCGCGGTGGTTATAATCCTCACCCTGGTGTAATATAAAACACATACTGCGGTGATTATAATCCTCACTCTGGTGTAATGTAAAACACACACTGCGGTGATTATAATCCTCACTCTGGTGTAATATAAAACACACACTGCGGTGATTATATTCCTCAACCTGCTGTAATATAAAACACACACTGCGGTGATTATAATCTTCACCCTGGTGTAATATAAAACACACACTGTGGTGATTATATTCCTCACCCTGCTGTAATATAAAACACGCACTTCGTTGATTATAATCTTCACCCTGGTGTAATATAAAACACACACTGCGGTGATTATATTCCTCACCCTGCTGTAATATAAAATACACACTGCGGTGATTATACTCTTCACCCTGGTGTCATATAAAACACACACTGTGGTGGTTATAATCCTCACCCTGGTATAATGTTAAACACACACTGCGGTGATTGTAATCCTCACTCTGGTGTAATGTAAAACACACACTGCGGTGATTATAATCCTCAGGCTGGTGTAATATAAAACACACTGCGGTGATCATAATCCTCACCCTAGTATAATATAAAACACACACTACGGTGATTATATTCCTCACCCTGCTGTAATATAAAACACACACTGCGGTGATTATAATCTTCACCCTGGTGTAATATAAAACACACACTGCGGTGATTATAAAACTCACACTGGTGCAATATAAAACACACTGCGGTGATTATAATCCTCACCCTGGTGTAATGTAAAACACACACTGTGGTGATTAAAATCCTCACCCTAGTGTCATATAAAACACACACTGCGGTGATTATAATCCTCACTCTGGTGAAATGTAAAACACATACTGCGGTGATTATAATCCTCACCTTGGTGTAATGTAAAACACACACTGTGGTGATTAAAATCCTCACCCTAGTGTCATATAAAACACACACTGCGGTGATTATAATCCTCACTCTGGTGAAATGAAAAACACATACTGCGGTGATTATAATCCTCACTCTGGTGTAATATAAAACACACACTTCAGTGATTATAATCCTCACTCTGGTGGAATGTAAAACACACACTGCGGTGATTATTATCCTCATCCTGGTGTAATACAAAACACACACTTCAGTGATTATAATCCTCAACCTGGTGTAATGTAAAACACACACTGCAGTGATTATAATCCTTAACCTGGTGCAATGTAAAACACACACTGCGGAGATTATAGTCTGCACCCTGGTGTAATATAATCCACACACTGCGGTGATTATAATCCTCACCCTGGTGTAATGTAAAACACACAGTGCGATAATTATAATCCTCACCCTGGAGTAATTTACAACACACACTGTGGTAAATATACTCCTCACACTGGTGTCATACAAAACACACACTGCGGTGATTATAATCCTCACCCTGGTGTAATATAAAACACACACTGCGGTGATTATAATCCTCACCCTGGTGTAATATAAAACACACACTGCGGTGATTATAATCCTCACTCTGGTGTAATGTAAAACACACACTGTGGTGATTATAATCCTCACTCTGGTGTAATATAAAACACACACTGCTGTGATTATATTCCTCACCCTGGTGTCAAGTAAAACACACACTGCGGAGATTATAATCCTCACTCCGGTGTAATATAAAACACACACTGCGGTGATTGTAATCCACACCCTGGTGTAATATAAAACACCCACTGCGGTGATTATATTCCTCACCCTGATGTAATGTAAAACACACACTGCGGTGATTATAATCCTCACTCTGGTGTAATATAAAACACACACTGCGGTGATTATATTCCTCAACCTGCTGTAATATAAAACACACACTGCGGTGATTATAATCTTCACCCTGGTGTAATATAAAACACACACTGTGGTGATTATATTCCTCACCCTGCTGTAATATAAAACACGCACTTCGGTGATTATAATCTTCACCCTGGTGTAATATAAAACACACACTGCGGTGATTATAATCCTCACCCCTGGTGTAATATAAAACACACACTGCGGTGATTATACTCTTCACCCTGGTGTCATATAAAACACACACTGTGGTGGTTATAATCCTCACCCTGGTATAATGTTAAACACACACTGCGGTGATTGTAATCCTCACTCTGGTGTAATGTAAAACACACACTGCGGTGATTATAATCCTCAGGCTGGTGTAATATAAAACACACTGCGGTGATCATAATCCTCACCCTAGTATAATATAAAACACACACTACGGTGATTATATTCCTCACCCTGCTGTAATATAAAACACACACTGCGGTGATTATAATCTTCACCCTGGTGTAATATAAAACACACACTGCGATGATTAGAATCCTCACCCTGGTGTAATATAAAACACACACTGTGGTGATTTTATTCCTCACCCTGGTGTCATGTAAAACACACACTGCGGTGAGTATAATCCTCACTCTGGTGTAATATAAAACACACACTGCGGTGGTTATAATCCTCACCCTGGTGTAATATAAAACACACACTGCGGTGATTATAATCTTCACCCTGGTGTAATATAAAACACACACTGCGGTGATTATTATCCTCATCCTGGTGTAAAGTAAAACACACACTGCGGTGATTATAATCCTCATTCTGGTGTAATATAAAAGACACACTGCGGTGATGATAATCCTCACACTGGTGTAATATAAAACACACTGCGGTGATTATAATCCTCACCCCTGTAATATAAAACACACACTGCGGTGATTATAATCCTCACCCTGGTGTTATATAAAATACACACTGCGGTGATTATAATCCTGACACTGGTGTAATATAAAACACACACTACGGTGATTATAATCCTCACCCTGGTGTAATATAAAACACACACTTCAGTGATTATAATCCTCACCCTGGTGTCATATAAAACACACACTGCGGTGATTATAATCCTCACCCTGGTGTAATGTAAAACACACACTGTGGTGATTATATTCCTCACCCTGCTGTAATATAAAACACACACTGCGGTGAATATAATCTTCACCCTGGTGTAATATAAAACACACACTGCGATGATTAGAATCGTCACCCTGGTGTAATATAAAACACACACTGTGGTGATTTTATTCCTCACCCTGGTGTAATGTAAAACACACACTGCGGTGAGTATAATCCTCAATCTGGTGTAATATAAAACACACACCGCGGTGGTTATAATCCTCACCCTGGTGTAATATAAAACACACACTGCGGTGATTATAATCCTCACTCTGGTGTAATGTAAAACACACACTGCGGTGATTATAATCCTCACTCTGGTGTAATATAAAACACACACTGCGGTGATTATATTCCTCAACCTGCTGTAATATAAAACACACACTGCGGTGATTATAATCTTCACCCTGGTGTAATATAAAACACACACTGTGGTGATTATATTCCTCACCCTGCTGTAATATAAAACACGCACTTCGTTGATTATAATCTTCACCCTGGTGTAATATAAAACACACACTGCGGTGATTATATTCCTCACCCTGCTGTAATATAAAATACACACTGCGGTGATTATACTCTTCACCCTGGTGTCATATAAAACACACACTGTGGTGGTTATAATCCTCACCCTGGTATAATGTTAAACACACACTGCGGTGATTGTAATCCTCACTCTGGTGTAATGTAAAACACACACTGCGGTGATTATAATCCTCAGGCTGGTGTAATATAAAACACACTGCGGTGATCATAATCCTCACCCTAGTATAATATAAAACACACAATACGGTGATTATATTCCTCACCCTGCTGTAATATAAAACACACACTGCGGTGATTATAATCTTCACCCTGGTGTAATATAAAACACACACTGCGATGATTAGAATCCTCACCCTAGTGTAATATAAAACACACACTGTGGTGATTTTATTCCTCACCCTGGTGTAATGTAAAACACAGACTGCGGTGAGTATAATCCTCACTCTGGTGTAATATAAAACACACACTGCGGTGGTTATAATCCTCACCCTGGTGTAATATAAAACACACACTGCGGTGATTATAATCTTCACCCTGGTGTAATATAAAACACACACTGCGGTGATTATTATCCTCATCCTGGTGTAAAGTAAAACACACACTGCGGTGATTATAATCCTCATTCTGGTGTAATATAAAAGACACACTGCGGTGATGATAATCCTCACACTGGTGTAATATAAAACACACTGCGGTGATTATAATCCTCACCCCTGTAATATAAAACACACACTGCGGTGATTATAATCCTCACCCTGGTGTTATATAAAATACACACTGCGGTGATTATAATCCTGACACTGGTGTAATATAAAACACACACTACGGTGATTATAATCCTCACCCTGGTGTAATATAAAACACACACTTCAGTGATTATAATCCTCACCCTGGTGTCATATAAAACACACACTGCGGTGATTATAATCCTCACCCTGGTGTAATGTAAAACACACACTGTGGTGATTATGTTCCTCACCCTGCTGTAATATAAAACACACACTGCGGTGATTATAATCTTCACCCTGTTGTAATATAAAACACACACTGCGATGATTAGAATCCTCACCCTGGTGTAATATAAAACACACACTGTGGTGATTTTATTCCTCACCCTGGTGTAATGTAAAACACACACTGCGGTGAGTATAATCCTCACTCTGGTGTAATATAAAACACACACCGCGGTGGTTATAATCCTCACCCTGGTGTAATATAAAACACACACTGCGGTGATTATAATCCTCACTCTGGTGTAATATAAAACACACACTGCGGTGATTATAATCTTCACCCTGGTGTAATATAAAACACACACTGCGGTGATTATAATCCTCACCCTGGTGTAATATAAAACACACACTGCGGTGATTATAATCCTCACTCTGGTGTAATATAAAACACACACTGCGGTGATTATAATCCTCACCCTGGTGTAATATAAAACACACACTGCGGTGATTATTATCCTCATCCTGGTGTAAAGTAAAACACACACTGCGGTGATTATAATCCTCATTCTGGTGTAATATAAAAGACACACTGCGGTGATGATAATCCTCATTCTGGTGTAATATAAAAGACACACTGCGGTGATGATAATCCTCATTCTGGTGTAATATAAAAGACACACTGCGGTGATGATAATCCTCACACTGGTGTAATATAAAACACACTGCGGTGATTATAATCCTCACCCCTGTAATATAAAACACACACTGCGGTGATTATAATCCTCACCCTGGTGTTATATAAAATACACACTGCGGTGATTATAATCCTGACACTGGTGTAATATAAAACACACACTACGGTGATTATAATCCTCACCCTAGTGTCATATAAAACACACACTGCGGTGATTATAATCCTCACTCTGGTGAAATGTAAAACACATACTGCGGTGATTATAATCCTCAGGCTGGTGTAATATAATCCACACACTGCGGTGATTATAATCCTCACCCTGGTGTAATGTAAAACACACAGTGCGATGATTATAATCCTCACCCTGGAGTAATTTACAACACACACTGTGGTAAATATACTCCTCACACTGGTGTCATACAAAACACACACTGCGGTGATTATAATCCTCACCCTGGTGTAATATAAAACACACACTGCGGTGATTATAATCCTCACCCTGGTGTAATATAAAACACACACCGCGGTGATTATAAAACTCGCACTGGTGCAATATAAAACACACTGCGGTGATTATAATCCTCACCCTGGTGTAATGTAAAACACACACTGGTGATTAAAATCCTCACCCTAGTGTCATATAAAACACACACTGCGGTGATTATAATCCTCACTCTGGTGAAATGTAAAACACATACTGCGGTGATTATAAACCTCACCCTGGTGTAATGTAAAACACACACTGTGGTGATTAAAATCCTCACCCTAGTGTCATATAAAACACACACTGCGGTGATTATAATCCTCACTCTGGTGAAATGAAAAACACATACTGCGGTGATTATAATCCTCACTCTGGTGTAATATAAAACACACACTTCAGTGATTATAATCCTCACTCTGGTGGAATGTAAAACACACACTGCGGTGATTATTATCCTCATCCTGGTGTAATACAAAACACACACTTCAGTGATTATAATCCTCAACCTGGTGTAATGTAAAACACACACTGCAGTGATTATAATCCTTAACCTGGTGCAATGTAAAACACACACTGCGGAGATTATAGTCTGCACCCTGGTGTAATATAATCCACACACTGCGGTGATTATAATCCTCACCCTGGTGTAATGTAAAACACACAGTGCGATAATTATAATCCTCACCCTGGAGTAATTTACAACACACACTGTGGTAAATATACTCCTCACACTGGTGTCATACAAAACACACACTGCGGTGATTATAATCCTCACCCTGGTGTAATATAAAACACACACTGCGGTGATTATAATCCTCACCCTGGTGTAATATAAAACACACACTGCGGTGATTATAATCCTCACTCTGGTGTAATGTAAAACACACACTGTGGTGATTATAATCCACACCCTGGTGTAATATAAAACACCCACTGCGGTGATTATATTCCTCACCCTGATGTAATGTAAAACACACACTGCGGTGATTATAATCCTCACTCTGGTGTAATATAAAACACACACTGCGGTGATTATATTCCTCACCCTGCTGTAATATAAAACACACACTGCGGTGATTGTAATCTTCACCCTGGTGTAATATAAAACACACACTGTGGTGATTATATTCCTCACCCTGCTGTAATATAAAACACGCACTTCGGTGATTATAATCTTCACCCTGGTGTAAGATAAAACACACACTGCGGTGATTATATTCCTCACCCTGCTGTAATATAAAACACACACTGCGGTGATTATACTCTTCACCCTGGTGTCATATAAAATACACACTGTGGTGGTTATAATCCTCACCCTGGTATAATGTTAAACACACACTGCGGTGATTGTAATCCTCACTCTGGTGTAATGTAAAACACACACTGCGGTGATTATAATCCTCAGGCTGGTGTAATATAAAACACACTGCGGTGATTATAATCCTCACCCTGGTGTAATTTAAAACACACACTGCAGTTATTATAATCCTCACCCTGGTGTAATATCTAACACACACTGCGGTGATTATAATCCTCACACTGGTGTCATATAAAACACAGACTGCGGTGATTATAATCCTCACCCTGGTGTAATATAAAACACACACTGCGGTTATTATAATCCTCACCCTGGAGTAAGATAAAACACACACTGCGGTGATTATAATCCTCACCCTGGGGTAATACAAATCACACACTGCGGTGATTATAATCCTCACCCTGGCGTCGTATAAAATACACACTATGCGGTGATTATAATCCTCACCCTGGTGTAATATAAAACACAAACTGCGGTGATCATAATCCTCACCCTAGTGTAATATAAAATACACACTGCGGTGATTATATTCCTCACCCTGCTGTAATATAAAACACACACTGCGGTGATTATAATCTTCACCCTGGTGTAATATGAAACACACACTGCGGTGATTATAATCCTCACTCTGGTGGACTGTAAAACACACACAGCGATGATTAGAATCCTCACCCTGGTGTAATATAAAACACACACTGTGGTGATTATATTCCTCACCCTGGTGTAATGTAAAACACACACTGCGGTGATTATAATCCTCACTCTGGTGTACTGTAAAACACACACTGCGATGATTAGAATCCTCACCCAGGTGTAATATAAAACACACACTGCGGTGATTATTATCCTCATCCTGGTGTAAAGTAAAACACACACTGCGGTGATTATAATCCTCATTCTGGTGTAATATAAAACACACACTGCGGTGATTATAATCCTCACCCTGGTGTCATATAAAATACACACTGCGGTGATTATAATCCTGACACTGGTGTAATATAAAACACACACTGCGGTGATGATAATCCTCACCCTGGTGTAATATAAAACACACACTTCAGTGATTATAATCCTCACCCTGGTGTCATATAAAACACACACTGCGGTAATTATAATCCTCACCCTGGTGTAATATAAAACACACACTGCGGTGATTATAGTCCACACCCTGGTGTAATATAAAACACACACTGCGGTGATTATAATCCTCACCCTGGTGTAATATAAAACACACACTGCGGTGATTATAATCCACACCCTGGTGTAATATAAAACACACACTGCGGTGATTATAAACCTCACCCTGGTGTAATGTAAAACACACACTGCTGTGATTATAATCCTCACCCTGGTGTAATATAAAACACACACTGCGGTGGTTATAATCCTCAACCTGGTGTAATATAAAACACACACTGCTGTGATTATAATCCTCACCCTGGTGTAATATAAAACACACACTGCTGTGATTATAATCCTCACCCTGGTGTAATATAAAACACACACTGCGGTGATTATAATCCTCACCCTGATGTAATATAAAACACACACTGCGGTGATTATAATCCTTAACCTGGTGGAATGTAAAACACACACTGCAGTGCTTATAATCCTCACCCTGGTGTTAGATAAAACATACACTGCGGTGATTATAATCCTCACCCTGGAGTAATATAAAACACACACTGCGGTGATTATAATCCTCACTCTGGTGTAATGTAAAACACACACTGCGGTGATTATAATCCTCACCCTGGTGTAATGTAAAACACACACTGCGGTGATTATAATCCTCACCGTGGGGTAATGTAAAACACACACTGCGGTGATTATAATCCTCACCCTGGTGTAATGTAAAACACACACTGCGGTGATTATAATCCTCACTCTGGTGTAATGTAAAACACACACTGCGGTGATTATAATCCTCTACCTGGTGTAATATAAAACACACACCGCGGTGATTATAATCCTCACCCTGGTGTGATGTAAAACAGACACTGCGATGATTATAATCCTCACCCTGGTGTAATATAAAACACACACTTCAGTGATTATAATCCTCACCCTGGTGTAATATAAAACACAAACTGCAGTGATTATGATCGTCACCCTGGTGTAATATAAAACACACAATGCGGTGATTATGATCGTCACCCTGGTGTAATATAAAACACAGTGCGGCGATTATGATCGTCACCCTGGTGTAATATACAACACACTGGGCGGTGATTATAATCCTCACCCTGGTGTAATATAAAACACAAACTGCGGTGATCATAATCCTCACCCTAGTGTAATATAAAACACACACTACGGTGATTATATTCCTCACCCTGCTGTAATATAAAACACACACTGCGGTGATTATAATCTTCACCCTGGTGTAATATAAAACACACACTGCGATGATTAGAATCCTCACCCTGGTGTAATATAAAACACACACTGTGGTGATTTTATTCCTCACCCTGGTGTCATGTAAAACACACACTGCGGTGAGTATAAACCTCACTCTGGTGTAATATAAAACACACACTGCGGTGGATATAATCCTCACCCTGGTGTAATATAAAACACACACTGCGGTGATTATAATCTTCACCCTGGTGTAATATAAAACACACACTGCGGTGATTATTATCCTCATCCTGGTGTAAAGTAAAACACACACTGCCGTGATTATAATCCTCATTCTGGTGTAATATAAAAGACACACTGCGGTGATGATAATCCTCACACTGGTGTAATATAAAACACACTGCGGTGATTATAATCCTCACCGCTGTAATATAAAACACACACTGCGGTGATTATAATCCTCACCCTGGTGTTATATAAAATACACACTGCGGTGATTATAATCCTGACACTGGTGTAATATAAAACACATACTACGGTGATTATAATCCTCACCCTGGTGTAATATAAAACACACACTTCAGTGATTATAATCCTCACCCTGGTGTCATATAAAACACACACTGCGGTGATTATAATCCTCACCCTGGTGTAATGTAAAACACACACTGTGGTGATTAAAATCCTCACCCTAGTGTCATATAAAACACACACTGCGGTGATTATAATCCTCACTCTGGTGAAATGTAAAACACATACTGCGGTGATTATAATCCTCAGGCTGGTGTAATATAATCCACACACTGCGGTGATTATAATCCTCACCCTGGTGTAATGTAAAACACACAGTGCGATGATTATAATCCTCACCCTGGAGTAATTTACAACACACACTGTGGTAAATATACTCCTCACACTGGTGTCATACAAAACACACACTGCGGTGATTATAATCCTCACCCTGGTGTAATATAAAACACACACTGCGGTGATTATAAAACTCACACTGGTGCAATATAAAACACACTGCGGTGATTATAATCCTCACCCTGGTGTAATGTAAAACACACACTGTGGTGATTAAAATCCTCACCCTAGTGTCATATAAAACACACACTGCGGTGATTATAATCCTCACTCTGGTGAAATGTAAAACACATACTGCGGTGATTATAATCCTCAGGCTGGTGTAATATAAAACACACACTTCAGTGATTATAATCCTCACTCTGGTGGAATGTAAAACACACACTGCGGTGATTATTATCCTCATCCTGGTCTAATACAAAACACACACTTCAGTGATTATTATCCTCAACCTGGTGTAATGTAAAACACACACTGCAGTGATTATAATCCTTAACCTGGTGCAATGTAAAACACACACTGCGGAGATTATAGTCTGCACCCTGGTGTAATATAATCCACACACTGCGGTGATTATAATCCTCACCCTAGTGTAATGTAAAACACACAGTGCGATGATTATAATCCTCACCCTGGAGTAATTTACAACACACACTGTGGTAAATATACTCCTCACACTGGTGTCATACAAAACACACACTGCGGTGATTATAATCCTCACCCTGGTGTAATATAAAACACACACTGCGGTGATTATAATCCTCACCCTGGTGTAATATAAAACACACACTGCGGTGATTATAATCCTCACTCTGGTGTAATGTAAAACACACACTGCGGTGATTATAATCCTCACCCTGGTGTAATATAAAACACACACTGCTGTGATTATAATCCTCACCCTGGTGTAATATAAAACACACACTGCGGTGATTATAATCCTCACTCTGGTGTAATGTAAAACACACACTTCAGTGATTATAATCCTCACTCTGGTGGAATGTAAAACACACACTGCGGTGATTATTATCCTCATCCTGGTGTAATACAAAACACACACTTCAGTGATTATAATCCTCAACCTGGTGTAATGTAAAACACACACTGCAGTGATTATAATCCTTAACCTGGTGCAATGTAAAACACACACTGCGGAGATTATAGTCTGCACCCTGGTGTAATATAATCCACACACTGCGGTGATTATAATCCTCACCCTGGTGTAATGTAAAACACACAGTGCGATAATTATAATCCTCACCATGGAGTAATTTACAACACACACTGTGGTAAATATACTCCTCACACGGGTGTCATACAAAACACACACTGCGGTGATTATAATCCTCACCCTGGTGTAATATAAAACACACACTGCGGTGATTATAATCCTCACTCTGGTGGAATGTAAAACACACACTGTGGTGATTATAATCCTCACTCTGGTGTAATATAAAACACACACTGCTGTGATTATATTCCTCACCCTGGTGTAAAGTAAAACACACACTGCGGAGATTATAATCCTCACTCCGGTGTAATATAAAACACACACTGCGGTGATTGTAATCCACACCCTGGTGTAATATAAAACACCCACTGCAGTGATTATATTCCTCACCCTGATGTAATGTAAAACACACACTGCGGTGATTATAATCCTCACTCTGGTGTAATATAAAACACACACTGCGGTGATTATATTCCTCACCCTGCTGTAATATAAAACACACACTGCGGTGATTATAATCTTCACCCTGGTGTAATATAAAACACACACTGTGGTGATTATATTCCTCACCCTGCTGTAATATAAAACACGCACTTCGGTGATTATAATCTTCACCCTGGTGTAATATAAAACACACACTGCGGTGATTATATTCCTCACCCTGCTGTATTATAAAACACACACTGCGGTGATTATACTCTTCACCCTGGTGTCATATAAAACACACACTGTGGTGGTTATAATCCTCACCCTGGTATAATGTTAAACACACACTGCGGTGATTGTAATCCTCACCCTGGTGTCATTTAAAGCACACACTGCGGTGATTATAATCCTCACCCTGGTGTAATATAAAACACACACTGCAGTGATTATAATCCTCACCCTGGTGTAATATAAAACACACACTGCGGTGATTATAATCCTCACCCTGGTGTAATATAAAACACACACTGCGGTGATTATAATCCTCACCCTGGTGTAATATAAAACACACACTGCAGTGAGTATAATCCTCACCCTGGTGTAATATAAAACACACACTGCGGTGATTATAATCCTCACCCTGGTGTAATATAAAACACACACTGCGGTGATAAAAATCCTCTCCCTGGTGTAATATAAAACACACACCGCGGTGATTATAATCCTCACCCTGGTGTAATGTAAAACAGACACTGCGATGATTATAATCCTCACCCTGGTGTAATATAAAACACACACTTCAGTGATTATAATCCTCACCCTGGCGTAATATAAAACACAAACTGCAGTGATTATGATCGTCACCCTGGTGTAATATAAAACACACAATGCGGTGATTATGATCGTCACCCTGGTGTAATATAAAACACACACTACGGTGATTATATTCCTCACCCTGCTGTAATATAAAACACACACTGCGGTGATTATAATCTTCATCCTGGTGTAATATAAAACACACACTGCGATGATTAGAATCCTCACCCTGGTGTAATATAAAACACACACTGTGGTGATTTTATTCCTCACCCTGGTGTCATGTAAAACACACACTGCGGTGAGTATAATCCTCACTCTGGTGTAATATAAAACACACACTGCGGTGGTTATAATCCTCACCCTGGTGTAATATAAAACACACACTGCGGTGATTATAATCTTCACCCTGGTGTAATATAAAACACACACTGCCGTGATTATTATCCTCATCCTGGTGTAAAGTAAAACACACACTGCGGTGATTATAATCCTCATTCTGGTGTAATATAAAAGACACACTGCGGTGATGATAATCCTCACACTGGTGTAATATAAAACACACTGCGGTGATTATAATCCTCACCCCTGTAATATAAAACACACACTGCGGTGATTATAATCCTCACCCTGGTGTTATATAAAATACACACTGCGGTGATTATAATCCTGACACTGGTGTAATATAAAACACACACTGCGGTGATTATAATCCTCACCCTGGTGTAATATAAAACACACACTTCAGTGATTATAATCCTCACCCTGGTGTCATATAAAACACACACTGCGGTGATTAAAATCCTCACCCTAGTGTCATATAAAACACACACTGTGGTGATTAAAATCCTCACCCTAGTGTCATATAAAACACACACTGCGGTGATTATAATCCTCACTCTGGTGAAATGTAAAACACATACTGCGGTGATTATAATCCTCAGGCTGGTGTAATATAATCCACACACTGCGGTGATTATAATCCTCACCCTGGTGTAATGTAAAAAACACAGTGCGATGATTATAATCCTCACCCTGGAGTAATTTACAACACACACTGTGGTAAATATACTCCTCACACTGGTGTCATACAAAACACACACTGCGGTGATTATAATCCTCACCCTGGTGTAATATAAAACACACACTGCGGTGATTATAATCCTCACCCTGGTGTAATATAAAACACACACTGCGGTGATTATAAAACTCACACTGGTGCAATATAAAACACACTGCGGTGATTATAATCCTCACCCTGGTGTAATGTAAAACACACACTGTGGTGATTAAAATCCTCACCCTAGTGTCATATAAAACACACACTGCGGTGATTATAATCCTCACTCTGGTGAAATGTAAAACACATACTGCGGTGATTATAATCCTCAGGCTGGTGTAATATAAAACACACACTTCAGTGATTATAATCCTCACTCTGGTGGAATGTAAAACACACACTGCGGTGATTATTATCCTCATCCTGGTCTAATACAAAACACACACTTCAGTGATTATTATCCTCAACCTGGTGTAATGTAAAACACACACTGCAGTGATTATAATCCTTAACCTGGTGCAATGTATAACACACACTGCGGAGATTATAGTCTGCACCCTGGTGTAATATAATCCACACACTGCGGTGATTATAATCCTCACCCTAGTGTAATGTAAAACACACACTGCGGTGATTATAATCCTCACCCTGGTGTAATATAAAACACACACTGCGGTGATTATAATCCTTACCCTGGTGTAATATAAAACACACACTGCGGTGATTATAATCCTCACTCTGGTGTAATGTAAAACACACACTGCGGTGATTATAATCCTCACTCTGGTGTAATATAAAACACACACTGCTGTGATTATATTCCTCACCCTGGTGTAAAGTAAAACACACACTGCGGTGATTTTATTCCTCACCCGAGTGTAATATAAAACACACACTGCGGTGATTATAATCCTAACCCTGGTGTCATATAAAACACACACTGCGGTGATTATAATCCTCACCCTGGTGTAATATAAAACAGACACTGCAGTGATTATAATCCTCACCCTGGTGTAATATAAAACACACACTGCGGTGATTATAATCCTCACCCTGGTGTAATATAAAACACACACTGCGGTGATTATAATCCTCACCCTGGTGTAATATAAAACACACACTGCAGTGAGTATAATCCTCACCCTGGTGTAATATAAAACACACACTGTGGTGATTATAATCCACACTCTGGTGTAATATAAAACTCACACTGCGGTGATTATAATCCTCACCCTGGTGTAATATAAAACACACACTGCGGTGATTATAATCCTCTCCCTGGTGTAATATAAAACACACACCGCGGTGATTATAATCCTCACCCTGGTGTGATGTAAAACAGACACTGCGATGATTATAATCCTCACCCTGGTGTAATATAAAACACACACTTCAGTGATTATAATCCTCACCCTGGTGTAATATAAAACACAAACTGCAGTGATTATGATCGTCACCCTGGTGTAATATAAAACACACAATGCGGTGATTATGATCGTCACCCTGGTGTAATATAAAACACAGTGCGGTGATTATGATCGTCACCCTGGTGTAATATACAACACACTGGGCGGTGATTATAATCCTCACCCTGGTGTAATATAAAACACAAACTGCGGTGATCATAATCCTCACCCTAGTGTAATATAAAACACACACTACGGTGATTATATTCCTCACCCTGCTGTAATATAAAACACACACTGCGGTGATTATAATCTTCACCCTGGTGTAATATAAAACACACACTGCGATTATAAGAATCCTCACCCTGGTGTAATATAAAACACACACTGTGGTGATTTTATTCCTCACCCTGGTGTAATGTAAAACACACACTGCGGTGAGTATAATCCTCACTCTGGTGTAATATAAAACACACACTGCGGTGGTTATAATCCTCACCCTGGTGTAATATAAAAGACACACTGCGGTGATGATAATCCTCACACTGGTGTAATATAAAACACACTGCGGTGATTATAATCCTCACCCCTGTAATATAAAACACACACTACGGTGATTATATTCCTCACCCTGCTGTAATATAAAACACACACTGCGGTGATTATAATCTTCATCCTGGTGTAATATAAAACACACACTGCGATGATTAGAATCCTCACCCTGGTGTAATATAAAACACACACTGTGGTGATTTTATTCCTCACCCTGGTGTAATATAAAACACACACTTCAGTGATTATAATCCTCACCCTGGTGTCATATAAAACACACACTGCAGTGATTATAATCCTCACCCTGGTGTAATGTAAAACACACACTGTGGTGATTAAAATCCTCACCCTAGTGTCATATAAAACACACACTGCGGTGATTATAATCCTCACTCTGGTGAAATGTAAAACACATACTGCGGTGATTATAATCCTCAGGCTGGTGTAATATAATCCACACACTGCGGTGATTATAATCCTCACCCTGGTGTAATGTAAAACACACAGTGCGATGATTATAATCCTCACCCTGGAGTAATTTACAACACACACTGTGGTAAATATACTCCTCACACTGGTGTCATACAAAACACACACTGCGGTGATTATAATCCTCACCCTGGTGTAATATAAAACACACACTGCGGTGATTATAATCCTCACCCTGGTGTAATATAAAACACACACTGCGGTGATTATAAAACTCACACTGGTGCAATATAAAACACACTGCGGTGATTATAATCCTCACCCTGGTGTAATGTAAAACACACACTGTGGTGATTAAAATCCTCACCCTAGTGTCATATAAAACACACACTGCGGTGATTATAATCCTCACTCTGGTGAAATGTAAAACACATACTGCGGTGATTATAATCCTCACCCTGGTGTAATGTAAAACACACACTGTGGTGATTAAAATCCTCACCCTAGTGTCATATAAAACACACACTGCGGTGATTATAATCCTCACTCTGGTGAAATGAAAAACACATACTGCGGTGATTATAATCCTCACTCTGGTGTAATATAAAACACACACTTCAGTGATTATAATCCTCACTCTGGTGGAATGTAAAACACACACTGCGGTGATTATTATCCTCATCCTGGTGTAATACAAAACACACACTTCAGTGATTATAATCCTCAACCTGGTGTAATGTAAAACACACACTGCAGTGATTATAATCCTTAACCTGGTGCAATGTAAAACACACACTGCGGAGATTATAGTCTGCACCCTGGTGTAATATAATCCACACACTGCGGTGATTATAATCCTCACCCTGGTGTAATGTAAAACACACAGTGCGATAATTATAATCCTCACCCTGGAGTAATTTACAACACACACTGTGGTAAATATACTCCTCACACTGGTGTCATACAAAACACACACTGCGGTGATTATAATCCTCACCCTGGTGTAATATAAAACACACACTGCGGTGATTATAATCCTCACCCTGGTGTAATATAAAACACACACTGCGGTGATTATAATCCTCACTCTGGTGTAATATAAAACACACACTGCGGTGATTATAATCCTCACCCTGGTGTAATATAAAACACACACTGCGGTGATTATAATCCTCACCCTGGTGTAATATAAAACACACACTGCGGTGATTATAATCCTCACCCTGGTGTAATATAAAACACACACTGCGGTGATTATAATCCTCACTCTGGTGTAATGTAAAACACACACTGTGGTGATTATAATCCTCACTCTGGTGTAATATAAAACACACACTGCTGTGATTATATTCCTCACCCTGGTGTAAAGTAAAACACACACTGCGGTGATTTTATTCCTCACCCGAGTGTAATATAAAACACACACTGCGGTGATTATAATCCTAACCCTGGTGTCATATAAAACACACACTGCGGTGATTATAATCCTCACCCTGGTGTAATATAAAACACACACTGCGGTGATTATAATCCTCACCCTGGTGTAATATAAAACACACACTGCGGTGATTATAATCCTCACCCTGGTGTAATATAAAACACACACTGCAGTGAGTATAATCCTCACCCTGGTGTAATATAAAACACACACTGCGGTGATTATAATCCACACTCTGGTGTAATATAAAACTCACACTGCGGTGATTATAAACCTCACCCTGGTGTAATATAAAACACACACTGCGGTGATTATAATCCTCTCCCTGGTGTAATATAAAACACACACCGCGGTGATTATAATCCTCACCCTGGTGTGATGTAAAACAGACACTGCGATGATTATAATCCTCACCCTGGTGTAATATAAAACACACACTTCAGTGATTATAATCCTCACCCTGGTGAAATATAAAACACAAACTGCAGTGATTATGATCGTCACCCTGGTGTAATATAAAACACACAATGCGGTGATTATGATCGTCACCCTGGTGTAATATAAAACACAGTGCGGTGATTATGATCGTCACCCTGGTGTAATATACAACACACTGAGCGGTGATTATAATCCTCACCCTGGTGTAATATAAAACACAAACTGCGGTGATCATAATCCTCACCCTAGTGTAATATAAAACACACACTACGGTGATTATATTCCTCACCCTGCTGTAATATAAAACACACACTGCGGTGATTATAATCTTCACCCTGGTGTAATATAAAACACACACTGCGATTATAAGAATCCTCACCCTGGTGTAATATAAAACACACACTGTGGTGATTTTATTCCTCACCCTGATGTAATGTAAAACACACACTGCGGTGAGTATAATCCTCACTCTGGTGTAATATAAAACACACACTGCGGTGGTTATAATCCTCACCCTGGTGTAATATAAAACACACACTGCGGTGATCATAATCTTCACCCTGGTGTAATATAAAACACACACTGCGGTGATTATTATCCTCATCCTGGTGTAAAGTAAAACACACACTGCGGTGATTATAATCCTCATTCTGGTGTAATATAAAAGACACACTGCGGTGATGATAATCCTCACACTGGTGTAATATAAAACACACTGCGGTGATTATAATCCTCACCCCTGTAATATAAAACACACACTACGGTGATTATATTCCTCACCCTGGTGTTATATAAAATACACACTGCGGTGATTATAATCTTCATCCTGGTGTAATATAAAACACACACTGCGATGATTAGAATCCTCACCCTGGTGTAATATAAAACACACACTGTGGTGATTTTATTCCTCACCCTGGTGTAATACAAAACACACACTTCAGTGATTATAATCCTCACCCTGGTGTCATATAAAACACACACTGCGGTGATTATAATCCTCACCCTGGTGTAATGTAAAACACACACTGTGGTGATTAAAATCCTCACCCTAGTGTCATATAAAACACACACTGCGGTGATTATAATCCTCACTCTGGTGAAATGTAAAACACATACTGCGGTGATTATAATCCTCAGGCTGGTGTAATATAATCCACACACTGCGGTGATTATAATCCTCACCCTGGTGTAATGTAAAACACACAGTGCGATGATTATAATCCTCACCCTGGAGTAATTTACAACACACACTGTGGTAAATATACTCCTCACACTGGTGTCATACAAAACACACACTGCGGTGATTATAATCCTCACCCTGGTGTAATATAAAACACACACTGCGGTGATTATAATCCTCACCCTGGTGTAATATAAAACACACACTGCGGTGATTATAAAACTCACACTGGTGCAATATAAAACACACTGCGGTGATTATAATCCTCACCCTGGTGTAATGTAAAACACACACTGTGGTGATTAAAATCCTCACCCTAGTGTCATATAAAACACACACTGCGGTGATTATAATCCTCACTCTGGTGAAATGAAAAACACATACTGCGGTGATTATAATCCTCACTCTGGTGTAATATAAAACACACACTTCAGTGATTATAATCCTCACTCTGGTGGAATGTAAAACACACACTGCGGTGATTATTATCCTCATCCTGGTGTAATACAAAACACACACTTCAGTGATTATAATCCTCAACCTGGTGTAATGTAAAACACACACTGCAGTGATTATAATCCTTAACCTGGTGCAATGTAAAACACACACTGCGGAGATTATAGTCTGCACCCTGGTGTAATATAATCCACACACTGCGGTGATTATAATCCTCACCCTGGTGTAATGTAAAACACACAGTGCGATAATTATAATCCTCACCCTGGAGTAATTTACAACACACACTGTGGTAAATATACTCCTCACACTGGTGTCATACAAAACACACACTGCGGTGATTATAATCCTCACCCTGGTGTAATATAAAACACACACTGCGGTGATTATAATCCTCACCCTGGTGTAATATAAAACACACACTGTGGTGATTATAATCCTCACTCTGGTGTAATGTAAAACACACACTGTGGTGATTATAATCCTCACTCTGGTGTAATATAAAACACACACTGCTGTGATTATATTCCTCACCCTGGTGTCAAGTAAAACACACACTGCGGAGATTATAATCCTCAATCCGGTGTAATATAAAACACACACTGCGGTGATTGTAATCCACACCCTGGTGTAATATAAAACACCCACTGCGGTGATTATATTCCTCACCCTGATGTAATGTAAAACACACACTGCGGTGATTATAATCCTCACTCTGGTGTAATATAAAACACACACTGCGGTGATTATATTCCTCAACCTGCTGTAATATAAAACACACACTGCGGTGATTATAATCTTCACCCTGGTGTAATATAAAACACACACTGTGGTGATTATATTCCTCACCCTGCTGTAATATAAAACACGCACTTCGGTGATTATAATCTTCACCCTGGTGTAATATAAAACACACACTGCGGTGATTATAATCCTCACCCCTGGTGTAATATAAAACACACACTGCGGTGATTATACTCTTCACCCTGGTGTCATATAAAACACACACTGTGGTGGTTATAATCCTCACCCTGGTATAATGTTAAACACACACTGCGGTGATTGTAATCCTCACTCTGGTGTAATGTAAAACACACACTGCGGTGATTATAATCCTCAGGCTGGTGTAATATAAAACACACTGCGGTGATCATAATCCTCACCCTAGTATAATATAAAACACACACTACGGTGATTATATTCCTCACCCTGCTGTAATATAAAACACACACTGCGGTGATTATAATCTTCACCCTGGTGTAATATAAAACACACACTGCGATGATTAGAATCCTCACCCTGGTGTAATATAAAACACACACTGTGGTGATTTTATTCCTCACCCTGGTGTCATGTAAAACACACACTGCGGTGAGTATAATCCTCACTCTGGTGTAATATAAAACACACACAGCGGTGGTTATAATCCTCACCCTGGTGTAATATAAAACACACACTGCGGTGATTATAATCTTCACCCTGGTGTAATATAAAACACACACTGCGGTGATTATTATCCTCATCCTGGTGTAAAGTAAAACACACACTGCCGTGATTATAATCCTCATTCTGGTGTAATATAAAAGACACACTGCGGTGATGATAATCCTCACACTGGTGTAATATAAAACACACTGCGGTGATTATAATCCTCACCCCTGTAATATAAAACACACACTGCGGTGATTATAATCCTCACCCTGGTGTTATATAAAATACACACTGCGGTGATTATAATCCTGACACTGGTGTAATATAAAACACACACTACGGTGATTATAATCCTCACCCTGGTGTAATATAAAACACACACTTCAGTGATTATAATCCTCACCCTGGTGTCATATAAAACACACACTGCGGTGATTATAATCCTCACCCTGGTGTAATGTAAAACACACACTGTGGTGATTATATTCCTCACCCTGCTGTAATATAAAACACACACTGCGGTGATTATAATCTTCACCCTGGTGTAATATAAAACACACACTGCGATGATTAGAATCGTCACCCTGGTGTAATATAAAACACACACTGTGGTGATTTTATTCCTCACCCTGGTGTAATGTAAAACACACACTGCGGTGATTATAATCCTCAATCTGGTGTAATATAAAACACACACCGCGGTGGTTATAATCCTCACCCTGGTGTAATATAAAACACACACTGCGGTGATTATAATCCTCACTCTGGTGTAATGTAAAACACACACTGCGGTGATTATAATCCTCACTCTGGTGTAATATAAAACACACACTGCGGTGATTATATTCCTCAACCTGCTGTAATATAAAACACACACTGCGGTGATTATAATCTTCACCCTGGTGTAATATAAAACACACACTGTGGTGATTATATTCCTCACCCTGCTGTAATATAAAACACGCACTTCGTTGATTATAATCTTCACCCTGGTGTAATATAAAACACACACTGCGGTGATTATATTCCTCACCCTGCTGTAATATAAAATACACACTGCGGTGATTATACTCTTCACCCTGGTGTCATATAAAACACACACTGTGGTGGTTATAATCCTCACCCTGGTATAATGTTAAACACACACTGCGGTGATTGTAATCCTCACTCTGGTGTAATGTAAAACACACACTGCGGTGATTATAATCCTCAGGCTGGTGTAATATAAAACACACTGCGGTGATCATAATCCTCACCCTAGTATAATATAAAACACACACTACGGTGATTATATTCCTCACCCTGCTGTAATATAAAACACACACTGCGGTGATTATAATCTTCACCCTGGTGTAATATAAAACACACACTGCGATGATTAGAATCCTCACCCTAGTGTAATATAAAACACACACTGTGGTGATTTTATTCCTCACCCTGGTGTAATGTAAAACACACACTGCGGTGAGTATAATCCTCACTCTGGTGTAATATAAAACACACACTGCGGTGGTTATAATCCTCACCCTGGTGTAATATAAAACACACACTGCGGTGATTATAATCTTCACCCTGGTGTAATATAAAACACACACTGCGGTGAGTATTATCCTCATCCTGGTGTAAAGTAAAACACACACTGCGGTGATTATAATCCTCATTCTGGTGTAATATAAAAGACACACTGCGGTGATGATAATCCTCACACTGGTGTAATATAAAACACACTGCGGTGATTATAATCCTCACCCCTGTAATATAAAACACACACTGCGGTGATTATAATCCTCACCCTGGTGTTATATAAAATACACACTGCGGTGATTATAATCCTGACACTGGTGTAATATAAAACACACACTACGGTGATTATAATCCTCACCCTGGTGTAATATAAAACACACACTTCAGTGATTATAATCCTCACCCTGGTGTCATATAAAACACACACTGCGGTGATTATAATCCTCACCCTGGTGTAATGTAAAACACACACTGTGGTGATTATATTCCTCACCCTGCTGTAATATAAAACACACACTGCGGTGATTATAATCTTCACCCTGGTGTAATATAAAACACACACTGCGATGATTAGAATCCTCACCCTGGTGTAATATAAAACACACACTGTGGTGATTTTATTCCTCACCCTGGTGTAATGTAAAACACACACTGCGGTGAGTATAATCCTCACTCTGGTGTAATATAAAACACACACCGCGGTGGTTATAATCCTCACCCTGGTGTAATATAAAACACACACTGCGGTGATTATAATCCTCACTCTGGTGTAATATAAAACACACACTGCGGTGATTATAATCTTCACCCTGGTGTAATATAAAACACACACTGCGGTGATTATAATCCTCACCCTGGTGTAATATAAAACACACACTGCGGTGATTATAATCCTCACTCTGGTGTAATATAAAACACACACTGCGGTGATTATAATCCTCACCCTGGTGTAATATAAAACACACACTGCGGTGATTATTATCCTCATCCTGGTGTAAAGTAAAACACACACTGCGGTGATTATAATCCTCATTCTGGTGTAATATAAAAGACACACTGCGGTGATGATAATCCTCATTCTGGTGTAATATAAAAGACACACTGCGGTGATGATAATCCTCATTCTGGTGTAATATAAAAGACACACTGCGGTGATGATAATCCTCACACTGGTGTAATATAAAACACACTGCGGTGATTATAATCCTCACCCCTGTAATATAAAACACACACTGCGGTGATTATAATCCTCACCCTGGTGTTATATAAAATACACACTGCGGTGATTATAATCCTGACACTGGTGTAATATAAAACAAACACTACGGTGATTATAATCCTCACCCTAGTGTCATATAAAACACACACTGCGGTGATTATAATCCTCACTCTGGTGAAATGTAAAACACATACTGCGGTGATTATAATCCTCAGGCTGGTGTAATATAATCCACACACTGCGGTGATTATAATCCTCACCCTGGTGTAATGTAAAACACACAGTGCGATGATTATAATCCTCACCCTGGAGTAATTTACAACACACACTGTGGTAAATATACTCCTCACACTGGTGTCATACAAAACACACACTGCGGTGATTATAATCCTCACCCTGGTGTAATATAAAACACACACTGCGGTGATTATAATCCTCACCCTGGTGTAATATAAAACACACACTGCGGTGATTATAAAACTCACACTGGTGCAATATAAAACACACTGCGGTGATTATAATCCTCACCCTGGTGTAATGTAAAACACACACTGTGGTGATTAAAATCCTCACCCTAGTGTCATATAAAACACACACTGCTGTGATTATAATCCTCACTCTGGTGAAATGTAAAACACATACTGCGGTGATTATAAACCTCACCCTGGTGTAATGTAAAACACCCACTGTGGTGATTAAAATCCTCACCCTAGTGTCATATAAAACACACACTGCGGTGATTATAATCCTCACTCTGGTGAAATGAAAAACACATACTGCGGTGATTATAATCCTCACTCTGGTGTAATATAAAACACACACTTCAGTGATTATAATCCTCACTCTGGTGGAATGTAAAACACACACTGCGGTGATTATTATCCTCATCCTGGTGTAATACAAAACACACACTTCAGTGATTATAATCCTCAACCTGGTGTAATGTAAAACACACACTGCAGTGATTATAATCCTTAACCTGGTGCAATGTAAAACACACACTGCGGAGATTATAGTCTGCACCCTGGTGTAATATAATCCACACACTGCGGTGATTATAATCCTCACCCTGGTGTAATGTAAAACACACAGTGCGATAATTATAATCCTCACCCTGGAGTAATTTACAACACACACTGTGGTAAATATACTCCTCACACTGGTGTCATACAAAACACACACTGCGGTGATTATAATCCTCACCCTGGTGTAATATAAAACACACACTGCGGTGATTATAATCCTCACCCTGGTGTAATATAAAACACACACTGCGGTGATTATAATCCTCACTCTGGTGTAATGTAAAACACACACTGCGGTGATTATAATCCTCACCCTGGTGTAATATAAAACACCCACTGCGGTGATTATATTCCTCACCCTGATGTAATGTAAAACACACACTGCGGTGATTATAATCCTCACTCTGGTGTAATATAAAACACACACTGCGGTGATTATATTCCTCACCCTGCTGTAATATAAAACACACACTGCGGTGATTGTAATCTTCACCCTGGTGTAATATAAAACACACACTGTGGTGATTATATTCCTCACCCTGCTGTAATATAAAACACGCACTTCGGTGATTATAATCTTCACCCTGGTGTAAGATAAAACACACACTGCGGTGATTATATTCCTCACCCTGCTGTAATATAAAACACACACTGCGGTGATTATACTCTTCACCCTGGTGTCATATAAAATACACACTGTGGTGGTTATAATCCTCACCCTGGTATAATGTTAAACACACACTGCGGTGATTGTAATCCTCACTCTGGTGTAATGTAAAACACACACTGCGGTGATTATAATCCTCAGGCTGGTGTAATATAAAACACACTGCGGTGATTATAATCCTCACCCTGGTGTAATTTAAAACACACACTGCAGTTATTATAATCCTCACCCTGGTGTAATATCTAACACACACTGCGGTGATTATAATCCTCACACTGGTGTCATATAAAACACAGACTGCGGTGATTATAATCCTCACCCTGGTGTAATATAAAACACACACTGCGGTTATTATAATCCTCACCCTGGAGTAAGATAAAACACACACTGCGGTGATTATAATCCTCACCCTGGGGTAATACAAATCACACACTGCGGTGATTATAATCCTCACCCTGGCGTCGTATAAAATACACACTATGCGGTGATTATAATCCTCACCCTGGTGTAATATAAAACACAAACTGCGGTGATCATAATCCTCACCCTAGTGTAATATAAAATACACACTGCGGTGATTATATTCCTCACCCTGCTGTAATATAAAACACACACTGCGGTGATTATAATCTTCACCCTGGTGTAATATAAAACACACACTGCGGTGATTATAATCCTCACTCTGGTGGACTGTAAAACACACACAGCGATGATTAGAATCCTCACCCTGGTGTAATATAAAACACACACTGTGGTGATTATATTCCTCACCCTGGTGTAATGTAAAACACACACTGCGGTGATTATAATCCTCACTCTGGTGTACTGTAAAACACACACTGCGATGATTAGAATCCTCACCCAGGTGTAATATAAAACACACACTGCGGTGATTATTATCCTCATCCTGGTGTAAAGTAAAACACACACTGCGGTGATTATAATCCTCATTCTGGTGTAATATAAAACACACACTGCGGTGATTATAATCCTCACCCTGGTGTCATATAAAATACACACTGCGGTGATTATAATCCTGACACTGGTGTAATATAAAACACACACTGCGGTGATGATAATCCTCACCCTGGTGTAATATAAAACAAACACTTCAGTGATTATAATCCTCACCCTGCTGTCATATAAAACACATACTGCGATAATTATAATCCTCACCCTGGTGTAATATAAAACACACACTGCGGTGATTATAGTCCACACCCTGGTGTAATATAAAACACACACTGCGGTGATTATAATCCTCACCCTGGTGTAATATAAAACACACACTGCGGTGATTATAATCCTCACCCTGGTGTAATATAAAACACACACTGCGGTGATTATAAACCTCACCCTGGTGTAATGTAAAACACACACTGCTGTGATTATAATCCTCACCCTGGTGTAATATAAAACACACACTGCGGTGGTTATAATCCTCAACCTGGTGTAATATAAAACACACACTGCTGTGATTATAATCCTCACCCTGGTGTAATATAAAACACACACTGCTGTGATTATAATCCTCACCCTGGTGTAATATAAAACACACACTGCGGTGATTATAATCCTCACCCTGATGTAATATAAAACACACACTGCGGTGATGATAATCCTTAACCTGGTGGAATGTAAAACACACACTGCAGTGCTTATAATCCTCACCCTGGTGTTAGATAAAACATACACTGCTGTGATTATAATCCTCACCCTGGAGTAATATAAAACACACACTGCGGTGATTATAATCCTCACTCTGGTGTAATGTAAAACACACACTGCGGTGATTATAATCCTCACCCTGGTGTAATGTAAAACACACACTGCGGTGATTATAATCCTCACCGTGGGGTAATGTAAAACACACACTGCGGTGATTATAATCCTCACCCTGGTGTAATGTAAAACACACACTGCGGTGATTATAATCCTCACTCTGGTGTAATGTAAAACACACACTGCGGTGATTATAATCCTCTCCCTGGTGTAATATAAAACACACACCGCGGTGATTATAATCCTCACCCTGGTGTGATGTAAAACAGACACTGCGGTGATTATAATCCTCACCGTGGGGTAATGTAAAACACACACTGCGGTGATTATAATCCTCTCCCTGGTGTAATATAAAACACACACCGCGGTGATTATAATCCTCACCCTGGTGTGATGTAAAACAGACACTGCGGTGATTATAATCCTCACCGTGGGGTAATGTAAAACACACACTGCGGTGATTATAATCCTCACCGTGGGGTAATGTAAAACACACACTGCGGTGATTATAGTCCTCACCCTGGTGTTAGATAAAACATACACTGCTGTGATTATAATCCTCACCCTGGAGTAATATAAAACACACACTGCGGTGATTATAATCCTCACTCTGGTGTAATGTAAAACACACACTGCGGTGATTATAATCCTCACCCTGGTGTAATGTAAAACACACACTGCGGTGATTATAATCCTCACCCTGGTGTAATGTAAAACACACACTGCGGTGATTATAATCCTCACCGTGGGGTAATGTAAAACACACACTGCGGTGATTATAATCCTCACCCTGGTGTAATGTAAAACACACACTGCGGTGATTATAATCCTCACTCTGGTGTAATGTAAAACACACACTGCGATGATTATAATCCTCACCCTGGTGTAATATAAAACACACACTTCAGTGATTATAATCCTCACCCTGGTGTAATATAAAACACAAACTGCAGTGATTATGATCGTCACCCTGGTGTAATATAAAACACACAATGCGGTGATTATGATCGTCACCCTCGTGTAATATAAAACACAGTGCGGTGATTATGATCGTCACCCTGGTGTAATATACAACACACTGGGCGGTGATTATAATCCTCACCCTGGTGTAATATAAAACACAAACTGCGGTGATCATAATCCTCACCCTAGTGTAATATAAAACACACACTACGGTGATTATATTCCTCACCCTGCTGTAATATAAAACACACACTGCGGTGATTATAATCTTCACCCTGGTGTAATATAAAACACACACTGCGATGATTAGAATCCTCACCCTGGGGTAATATAAAACACACACTGTGGTGATTTTATTCCTCACCCTGGTGTAATGTAAAACACACACTGCGGTGAGTATAATCCTCACTCTGGTGTAATATAAAACACACACTGCGGTGGTTATAATCCTCACGCTGGTGTAATATAAAACACACACTGCGGTGATTATAATCTTCACCCTGGTGTAATATAAAACACACACTGCGGTGATTATTATCCTCATCCTGGTGTAAAGTAAAACACACACTGCCGTGATTATAATCCTCATTCTGGTGTAATATACAAGACACACTGCGGTGATGATAATCCTCACACTGGTGTAATATAAAACACACTGCGGTGATTATAATCCTCACCGCTGTAATATAAAACACACACTGCGGTGATTATAATCCTCACCCTGGTGTTATATAAAATACACACTGCGGTGATTATAATCCTGACACTGGTGTAATATAAAACACATACTACGGTGATTATAATCCTCACCCTGGTGTAATATAAAACACACACTTCAGTGATTATAATCCTCACCCTGGTGTCATATAAAACACACACTGCGGTGATTATAATCCTCACCCTGGTGTAATGTAAAACACACACTGTGGTGATTAAAATCCTCACCCTAGTGTCATATAAAACACACACTGCGGTGATTATAATCCTCACTCTGGTGAAATGTAAAACACATACTGCGGTGATTATAATCCTCAGGCTGGTGTAATATAATCCACACACTGCGGTGATTATAATCCTCACCCTGGTGTAATGTAAAACACACAGTGCGATGATTATAATCCTCACCCTGGAGTAATTTACAACACACACTGTGGTAAATATACTCCTCACACTGGTGTCATACAAAACACACACTGCGGTGATTATAATCCTCACCCTGGTGTAATATAAAACACACAGTGCGGTGATTATAATCCTCACCCTGGTGTAATATAAAACACACACTGCGGTGATTATAAAACTCACACTGGTGCAATATAAAACACACTGCGGTGATTATAATCCTCACCCTGGTGTAATGTAAAACACACACTGTGGTGATTAAAATCCTCACCCTAGTGTCATATAAAACACACACTGCGGTGATTATAATCCTCACTCTGGTGAAATGTAAAACACATACTGCGGTGATTATAATCCTCAGGCTGGTGTAATATAAAACACACACTTCAGTGATTATAATCCTCACTCTGGTGGAATGTAAAACACACACTGCGGTGATTATTATCCTCATCCTGGTCTAATACAAAACACACACTTCAGTGATTATTATCCTCAACCTGGTGTAATGTAAAACACACACTGCAGTGATTATAATCCTTAACCTGGTGCAATGTAAAACACACACTGCGGAGATTATAGTCTGCACCCTGGTGTAATATAATCCACACACTGCGGTGATTATAATCCTCACCCTAGTGTAATGTAAAACACACAGTGCGATGATTATAATCCTCACCCTGGAGTAATTTACAACACACACTGTGGTAAATATACTCCTCACACTGGTGTCATACAAAACACACACTGCGGTGATTATAATCCTCACCCTGGTGTCATATAAAACACACACTGCGGTGATTATAATCCTCACCCTGGTGTAATATAAAACACACACTGCGGTGATTATAATCCTCACTCTGGTGTAATGTAAAACACACACTGCGGTGATTATAATCCTCACTCTGGTGTAATATAAAACACACACTGCTGTGATTATATTCCTCACCCTGGTGTAAAGTAAAACACACACTGCGGTGATTTTATTCCTCACCCGAGTGTAATATAAAACACACACTGCGGTGATTATAATCCTAACCCTGGTGTCATATAAAACACACACTGCGGTGATTATAATCCTCACCCTGGTGTAATATAAAACACACACTGCAGTGATTATAATCCTCACCCTGGTGTAATATAAAACACACACTGCGGTGATTATAATCCTCACCCTGGTGTAATATAAAACACACACTGCGGTGATTATAATCCTCACCCTGGTGTAATATAAAACACACACTGCAGTGAGTATAATCCTCACCCTGGTGTAATATAAAACACACACTGCGGTGATTATAATCCACACTCTGGTGTAATATAAAACTCACACTGCGGTGATTATAATCCTCACCCTGGTGTAATATAAAACACACACTGCGGTGATTATAATCCTCTCCCTGGTGTAATATAAAACACACACCGCGGTGATTATAATCCTCACCCTGGTGTGATGTAAAACAGACACTGCGATGATTATAATCCTCACCCTGGTGTAACATAAAACACACACTTCAGTGATTATAATCCTCACCCTGGTGTAATATAAAACACAAATTGCAGTGATTATGATCGTCACCCTGGTGTAATATAAAACACACAATGCGGTGATTATGATCGTCAACCTGGTGTAATATAAAACACAGTGCGGTGATTATGATCGTCACCCTGGTGTAATATACAACACACTGGGCGGTGATTATAATCCTCACCCTGGTGTAATATAAAACACAAACTGCGGTGATCATAATCCTCACCCTAGTGTAATATAAAACACACACTACGGTGATTATATTCCTCACCCTGCTGTAATATAAAACACACACTGCGGTGATTATAATCTTCACCCTGGTGTAATATAAAACACACACTGCGATGATTAGAATCCTCACCCTGGTGTAATATAAAACACACACTGTGGTGATTTTATTCCTCACCCTGGTGTCATGTAAAACACACACTGCGGTGAGTATAATCCTCACTCTGGTGTAATATAAAACACACACTGCGGTGGTTATAATCCTCACCCTGGTGTAATATAAAACACACACTGCGGTGATTATAATCTTCACCCTGGTGTAATATAAAACACACACTGCGGTGATTATTATCCTCATCCTGGTGTAAAGTAAAACACACACTGCGTTGATTATAATCCTCATTCTGGTGTAATATAAAAGACACACTGCGGTGATGATAATCCTCACACTGGTGTAATATAAAACACACTGCGGTGATTATAATCCTCATTCTGGTGTAATATAAAAGACACACTGCGGTGATGATAATCCTCACACTGGTGTAATATAAAACACACTGCGGTGATTATTATCCTCATCCTGGTGTAATACAAAACACACACTTCAGTGATTATAATCCTCAACCTGGTGTAATGTAAAACACACACTGCAGTGATTATAATCCTTAACCTGGTGCAATGTAAAACACACACTGCGGAGATTATACTCTGCACCCTGGTGTAATATAATCCACACACTGCGGTGATTATAATCCTCACCCTGGTGTAATGTAAAACACACAGTGCGATAATTATAATCCTCACCCTGGAGTAATTTACAACACACACTGTGGTAAATATACTCCTCACACTGGTGTCATACAAAACACACACTGCGGTGATTATAATCCTCACCCTGCTGTAATATAAAACACACACTGCGGTGATTATAATCCTCACTCTGGTGTAATGTAAAACACACACTGTGGTGATTATAATCCTCACTCTGGTGTAATATAAAACACACACTGCTGTGATTATATTCCTCACCCTGGTGTAAAGTAAAACACACACTGCGGAGATTATAATCCTCACTCCGGTGTAATATAAAACGCACACTGCGGTGATTATAATCCACACCCTGGTGTAATATAAAACACCCACAGCGGTGATTATATTCCTCACCCTGATGTAATGTAAAACACACACTGCGGTGATTATAATCCTCACTCTGGTGTAATATAAAACACACACTGCGGTGATTATATTCCTCACCCTGCTGTAATATAAAACACACACTGCGGTGATTATAATCTTCACCCTGGTGTAATATAAAACACACACTGTGGTGATTATATTCCTCACCCTGCTGTAATATAAAACACGCACTTCGGTGATTATAATCTTCACCCTGGTGTAATATAAAATACACACTGCGGTGATTATATTCCTCACCCTGCTGTAATATAAAACACACACTGCGGTGATTATACTCTTCACCCTGGTGTCATATAAAACACACACTGTGGTGGTTATAATCCTCACCCTGGTGTAATGTTAAACACACACTGCGGTGATTGTAATCCTCACTCTGGTGTAATGTAAAACACACACTGCGGTGATTATAATCCTCAGGCTGGTATAATATAAAACACACTGCGGTGATTATCATCCTCACCCTGGTGTAATTTAAAACACACACTGCAGTTATTATAATCCTCACCCTGGTGTAATATCTAACACACACTGCGGTGATTATAATCCTCACACTGGTGTAATACAAATCACACACTGCGGTGATTATAATCCTCACCCTGGCGTCCTATAAAATACACACTATGCGGTGATTATAATCCTCACCCTGGTGTAATATAAAACACAAACTGCGGTGATCATAATCCTCACCCTAGTGTAATATAAAACACACACTGCGGTGATTATATTCCTCACCCTGCTGTAATATAAAACACACACTGCGGTGATTATAATCTTCACCCTGGTGTAATATAAAACACACACTGCGGTGATTATAATCCTCACTCTGGTGGACTGTAAAACACACACTGCGATGATTAGAATCCTCACCCTGGTGTAATATAAAACACACACTGTGGTGATTATATTCCTCACCCTGGTGTAATGTAAAACACACACTGCGGTGATTATAATCCTCACTCTGGTGTACTGTAAAACCCACACTGCGATGATTAGAATCCTCACCCTGGTGTAATACAAAACACACACTGCGGTGATTATTATCCTCATCCTGGTGTAAAGTAAAACACACACTGCGGTGATTATAATCCTCATTCTGGTGTAATATAAAACACACACTGCGGTGATTATAATCCTCACCCTGGTGTCATATAAAATACACACTGCAGTGATTATAATCCTGACACTGGTGTAATATAAAACACACAATGCGGTGATTATAATCCTCACCCTGGTGTAATATAAAACACACACTTCAGTGATTATAATCCTCACCCTGGTGTCATATAAAACACACACTGCGGTAATTATAATCCTCACCCTGGTGTAATATAAAACACACACTGCGGTGATTATAGTCCACACCCTGGTGTAATATAAAACAAACACTGCGGTGATTATAATCCTAACCCTGGTGTAATATAAAACACACACTGCGGTGATTATAATCCTCACCCTGGTGTAATATAAAACACACACTGCGGTGATTATAATCCTCACCCTGGTGTAATGTAAAACACACACTGCTGTGATTATAATCCTCACCCTGGTGTAATATAAAACACACACTGCGGTGGTTATAATCCTCAACCTGGTGTAATACAAAACACACACTGCTGTGATTATAATCCTCACCCTGGTGTAATATAAAACACACACTGCTGTGATTATAATCCTCACCCTGGTGTCATATAAAACACACACTGCGGTGATTATAATCCTCACCCTGGTGTAATATAAAACACACACTGCGGTGATTATAATCCTTAACCTGGTGGAATGTAAAACACACACTGCAGTGATTATAATCCTCACCCTGGTGTTAGATAAAACATACACTGCGGTGATTATAATCCTCACCCTGGAGTAATATAAAACACACACTGCGGTGATTATAATCCTCACTCTGGTGTAATGTAAAACACACACTGCGGTGATTATAATCCTCACCCTGGTGTAATGTAAAACACACATTGCGGTGATTATAATCCTCACCGTGGGGTAATGTAAAACACACACTGCGGTGATTATAATCCTCACCCTGGTGTAATGTAAAACACACACTGCGGTGATTATAATCCTCACTCTGGTGTAATGTAAAACACACACTGCGGTGATTATAATCCTCAGGCTGGTGTAATATAAAACACACTGCGGTGATTATAGTCCTCACCCTGGTGTAATGTAAAACACACACTGCGGTTATTATAATCCTCACCCTGGTGTAATATAAAACACACACTGCGGTGATTATAATCGTCACCCTGGTGTCATATAAAATACACACTGCGGTGATTATAATCCGCACACTGGTGTAATATAAAACACACACTGCGGTGATTATAATCCTCACCCTGGTGTAATATACAACACACACTGCGGTGATTATTATCCTCATCCTGGTGTAATGTAAAACACACACTGCGATGATTAGAGTCCGCACCCTGGTGTAATATAATCAACACATTGCAGTGATTATAATCCTCACCCTGGTGGAATATAAAACACACACTGCGGTGATTATAATCCTCACCTTGATGGAATGTAAAACACACAGTGTGATGATTATGATCCTCACCCTGGAGTAATTTACAACACACACTGTGGTGAATATACTCCTCACCCTGGTGTCATACAAAACACACACTGCAGTAATTATAATCCTCACCCTGGTGTAATGTAAAACACACACTGCGGTAATTATAATCCTCACCCTGGTGTAATGTAAAACACACACTGCGGTGATTATAATCCTCACCGTGGGGTAATGTAAAACACACACTGCGGTGATTATAATCCTCACCCTGGAGTAATGTAAAACACACACTGCGGTGATTATAATCCTCAGGCTGGTGTAATATAAAACACACTGCGGTGATTATAATCCACACCCTGGTGTAATTTAAAACACACACTGCAGTTATTATAATCCTCACCCTGGTGTAATTTAAAACACACACTGCAGTTATTATAATCCTCACCCTGGTGTAATATCTAACACACACTGCGGTGATTATAATCCTCACATTGGTGTCATATAAAACACAGACTGCGGTGATTATAATCCTCGCCCTGGTGTAATATAAAATACACACTGCGGTGATTATAATCCTCACCCTGGTGTAATACAAATCACACACTGCGGTGATTATAATCCTCACCCTGGCGTCATATAAAATACACACTGTGCGGTGATTATAATCCTCACCCTGGTGTAATATAAAACACAAACTGCGGTGATCATAATCCTCACCCTAGTGTAATATAAAACACACACTGCGGTGATTATATTCCTCACCCTGCTGTAATATAAAACACACACTGCGGTGATTATAATCTTCACCCTGGTGTAATATAAAACACACACTGCGGTGATTATAATCCTCACTCTGGTGGACTGTAAAACACACACTGCGATGATTAGAATCCTCACCCTGGTGTAATATAAAACACACACTGTCGTGATTTTATTCCTCACCCTGGTGTAGTGTAAAACACACACTGCGGTGATTATAATCCTCACTCTGGTGTACTGTAAAACACACACTGCGATGATTAGAATCCTCACCCTGGTGTAATATAAAACACACACTTCAGTGATTATAATCCTCACCCTGGTGTCATATAAAACACACACTGCGGTGATTATTATCCTCATCCTGGTGTAAAGTAAAACACACACTGCGGTGATTATAATCCTCATTCTGGTGTAATATAAAACACACACTGCGGTGATTATAAACCTCACCCTGGTGTCATATAAAATACACACTGCGGTGATTATAATCCTGACACTGGTGTAATATAAAACACACACTGCGGTGATTATAATCCTCACCCTGGTGTAATATAAAACACACACTTCAGTGATTATAATCCTCACCCTGGTGTCATATAAAACACACACTGCGGTAATTATAATCCTCACCCTGGTGTAAAATAAAACACACACTGCGGTGATTATAGTCCACACCCTGGTGTAATATAAAACACACACTGCGGTGATTATAATCCTCACCCTGGTGTAATATAAAACACACACTGCGGTGATTGTAATCCTCACCCTGGTGTAATATAAAACACACACTGCGGTGATTATAATCCTCACCCTGGTGTAATATAAAACACACACTGCGGTGATTATAAACCTCACCCTGGTGTAATGTAAAACACACACTGCTGTGATTATAATCCTCACCCTGGTGTAATATAAAACACACACTGCGGTGGTTATAATCCTCAACCTGGTGTAATATAAAACACACACTGCTGTGATTATAATCCTCACCCTGGTGTAATATAAAACACACACTGCTGTGATTATAATCCTCACCCTGGTGTAATATAAAACACACACTGCGGTGATTATAATCCTCACCCTGGTGTAATATAAAACACACACTGCGGTGATTATAATCCTTAACCTGGTGGAAAGTAAAACACACACTGCAGTGATTATAATCCTCACCCTGGTGTAAGATAAAACATACACTGCGGTGATTATAATCCTCACCCTGGAGTAATATAAAACACACACTGCGGTGATTATAATCCTCACTCTGGTGTAATGTAAAACACACACTGCGGTGATTATAATCCTCAACGTGGGGTAATGTAAAAAACACACTGCGGTGATTATAATCCTCACCCTGGTGTAATGTAAAACACACACTGCGGTGATTATAATCCTCACTCTGGTGTAATGTAAAACACACACTGCGGTGATTATAATCCTAACCTTGATGTAATGTAAAACACACAGTGCGATGATTATAATCCTCACCCTGGAGTAATTTACAACACACACTGTGGTGAATATACTCCTCACCCTGGTGTCATACAAAACACACACTGCGGTAATTATAATCCACACCCTGGTGTAATATAAAACACACACTGCGGTGATTATAAACCTCACCCTGGTGTAATATAAAACACACACTGCGGTTATTATAATCCTCACCCTGGTGTAATATAAAACACACACTGCGGTGATTATAATCCTCACCCTGGTGTAATATAAATCACACACTGCGGTGATTATAATCGTCACCCTGGTGTAATATAAAACACACACTGCGGTGATTATAATCCTCACCCTGGTGTAATGTAAAACACACACTGCGGTGATTATAATCCTCAACCTGGTGTAATATAAAACACACACTGCGGTGATTATAATCCTAACCTTGATGTAATGTAAAACACACAGTGCGATGATTATAATCCTCACCCTGGAGTAATTTACAACACACACTGTGGTGAATATACTCCTCACCCTGGTGTCATACAAAACACACACTGCGGTAATTATAATCCACACCCTGGTGTAATATAAAACACACACTGCGGTGATTATAAACCTCACCCTGGTGTAATATAAAACACACACTGCGGTGATTATAATCCTTACCCTGGTGTAATGTAAAACACACTTTGCGATGATTATAATCCTCACCCTGGTGTAATATAAAACACACTTTGCGATGATTATAATCCTCACCCTGGTGTCATGTACAACATACACTCCCGCGATTATAATCCTCACTCTGGTGTAATATAAAACACACACTGAGGGGATTATATTCCTCACCCTGGTGTTCTGTAAAACACACACTGCGGTGATTATAATCCTCACTCTGGTGAAATATAAAACACACACTGCGGTGATTATAATCCTCACTCTGGTGTAATATAAAACACACACTGCGGTGATTATACTCCTCACCCTGGTGTAATGTAAAACACACTCTGCGGTGAGTATAATCCTCACTCTGGTGTAATATAAAACACAAACTGCTTTGATTATGATCGTCACCCTGGTGTAATATAAAACACACAGTGCGGTGATTATAATCCTCACTCTGGTGTAATATAAAACACAAACTGCGGTGATTATGATCGTCACCCTGGTGTTATATAAAACACACAGTGTGGTGATTATAATCCTCACCCTGGTGTAATATAAAACACACACTTCAGTGATTATAATCCTCACCCTGGTGTCATATAAAACACACACTGCGGTGATTATAATCCTCACTCTGGTGTAATGTAAAACACACACTGCGGTGATTATAATCCTCACCCTGGTGTAATGTAAAACACACACTGCGGTGATTATAATCCTCAACGTGGGGTAATGTAAAAAACACACTGCGGTGATTATAATCCTCACCCTGGTGTAATGTAAAACACACACTGCGGTGATTATAATCCTCACTCTGGTGTAATGTAAAACACACACTGCGGTGATTATAATCCTAACCTTGATGTAATGTAAAACACACAGTGCGATGATTATAATCCTCACCCTGGAGTAATTTACAACACACACTGTGGTGAATATACTCCTCACCCTGGTGTCATACAAAACACACACTGCGGTAATTATAATCCACACCCTGGTGTAATATAAAACACACACTGCGGTGATTATAAACCTCACCCTGGTGTAATATAAAACACACACTGCGGTTATTATAATCCTCACCCTGGTGTAATATAAAACACACACTGCGGTGATTATAATCCTCACCCTGGTGTAATATAAATCACACACTGCGGTGATTATAATCGTCACCCTGGTGTAATATAAAACACACACTGCGGTGATTATAATCCTCACCCTGGTGTAATGTAAAACACACACTGCGGTGATTATAATCCTCACCCTGGTGTAATATAAAACACACACTGCGGTGATTATAATCCTAACCTTGATGTAATGTAAAACACACAGTGCGATGATTATAATCCTCACCCTGGAGTAATTTACAACACACACTGTGGTGAATATACTCCTCACCCTGGTGTCATACAAAACACACACTGCGGTAATTATAATCCACACCCTGGTGTAATATAAAACACACACTGCGGTGATTATAAACCTCACCCTGGTGTAATATAAAACACACACTGCGGTGATTATAATCCTTACCCTGGTGTAATGTAAAACACACTTTGCGATGATTATAATCCTCACCCTGGTGTAATATAAAACACACTTTGCGATGATTATAATCCTCACCCTGGTGTCATGTACAACATACACTCCCGCGATTATAATCCTCACTCTGGTGTAATATAAAACACACACTGAGGGGATTATATTCCTCACCCTGGTGTTCTGTAAAACACACACTGCGGTGATTATAATCCTCACTCTGGTGAAATATAAAACACACACTGCGGTGATTATAATCCTCACTCTGGTGTAATATAAAACACACACTGCGGTGATTATACTCCTCACCCTGGTGTAATGTAAAACACACTCTGCGGTGAGTATAATCCTCACTCTGGTGTAATATAAAACACAAACTGCTTTGATTATGATCGTCACCCTGGTGTAATATAAAACACACAGTGCGGTGATTATAATCCTCACTCTGGTGTAATATAAAACACAAACTGCGGTGATTATGATCGTCACCCTGGTGTTATATAAAACACACAGTGTGGTGATTATAATCCTCACTCTGGTGTAATATAAAACACAAACTGCGGTGATCATAATCCTTACCCTGGTGTAATATAAAACACACACTGCAGTGATTATATTCCTCACCATGATTTAATATAAAACACACACTGCGGTGATTATTATCCTTGTCCTGGTGTAATGTAAAACACACACTGCGGTGATTATAATCCTTACCCTGGTGTAATGTAAAACACACACTGCGATGATTATAATCCTCACCCTGGTGTAATATAATCAACACATTGCAGTGATTATAATCCTCACCCTGGTGTAATACAAAACACACACTGCAGTGATTATAATCCTCACCCTGGCGTAATATAAAACACATACTGCGGTGATTATATTCCTCACCTTGCTGTAATACAAAACACACACTTCAGTGATTATAATCCTCACCCTGGCGTAACATAAAACACACACTGCTGTTATTATAATCCTCACTCTGGTGTAATATAAAACACACACTGCGGTGATTATAATCCTCAGCCTGGTGTAATGTAAAACACACACGGTGGTGATTAGAATCCTCACCCTGGTGTCATATAAAACACACAATGCGGTGATTATAATCCTCACACTGGTGTAATATAAAACACACTCTGCGGTGGTTATAATCCTCACCCTGATGTAATATAAAACACACACTGCGGTGATTATAGTCTGCACCCTGGTGTAATATAATCAACACACTGCGGTGATTATAATCCTCACCCTGGTGTAATGTAAAACACGCAGTGCGATGATTATAATCCTCACCCAGGAGTAATTTACAACACACACTGTGGTGAATATACTCCTCACACTGGTGTCATACAAAACACACACTGCGGTGATTATAATCCTCACCCTGGTGTAATGTAAAACACACACGGTGGTGATTAGAATCCTCACCCTGGTGTCATATAAAACACACACTGCGGTGATTATAATCCTCACACTGGTGTAATATAAAACACACTCTGCGGTGGTTATGATCCTCACCCTGATGTAATATAAAACACACACTGCGGTGATTATAATCCTCATCCTGGTGTAATACAAAACACACACTTCAGTGTTTATAATCCTCACCCTGGCCTAATATAAAAAACACACTGCAGTGATTATAATCTTCACCCTGGTGGAATGTAAAACACACACTGCGGTGATTATAATCCTCAATCTGATGTAATGTAAAACACACACTGCGGTGATTATAATCCTCACCCTGGTGTAATATAACACACACACTGCTGTGATTATAATCCTCACCCTGGTGTCATATAAAACACACAATGCTGTGATTATAATCCTCACCCTGGTGTCATATAAAACACACACTGCAGTGATTATAATCCTCACTCTGGTGTAATGTAAAACACACACTGCGGTGATTATAATCCTCACCCTGGTGTAATATAATAAACACACTGCGGTGATTATAATCCTCGCCCTGATGCAATATAAAACACACTTTGCGATGATTATAATCCTCACCCTGGTGTCATATACAACATACACTGCCGCGATTATAATCCTCACCCTGGTGTAATATAAAACACACACTGCGGTGATTATAATCCTCACTCTGGTGAAATATAAAACACACACGGCGGTGATTATAATCCTCACCCTGGTGTAATATAAAACACACAGTGCGGTGATTATGATCGTCACCCTGGTGTAATATAAAACACAGTGCGGTGATTATAATCCTCACTCTGGTGTAATATAAAACACACACTGCGGTGATTATAATCCTCACTCTGGTGTAATATAAAACACACACTGCGGTGATTATATTCCTCACCTTGCTGTTATATAAAACACACACTGCGGTGATTATTATCCCTATCCTGGTGTAATATAAAACACACACTACAGTGATTATAATTCTCACCCTCGTGTAATATAAAACACACACTGCGGTGATTGTATTCCTCACCCTGGTGTAATGTAAAACACACACTGCGGTGATTATAATCCTCACTCTGGTGTAATATAAAACACACACTGCGGTGATTATAATCCTCATCCTGGTGTAATACAAAACACACACTTCAGTGATTATAATCCTCACCGTGGCGTAATACAAAACACATACTGCGGTGATTATATTCCTCACCTTGCTGTAATACAAAACACACACTTCAGTGATTATAATCCTCACCCTGGCGTAACATAAAACACACACTGCTGTTATTATAATCCTCACTCTGGTGTAATATAAAACACACACTGCGGTGATTATAATCCTCAGCCTGGTGTAATGTAAAACACACACTGCGGTGATTATAGTCTGCACCCTGGTGTAATATAATCAACACACTGCGGTGATTATAATCCTCACCCTGGTGTAATGTAAAACACGCAGTGCGATGATTATAATCCTCACCCAGGAATAATTTACAACACACACTGTGGTGAATATACTCCTCACACTGGTGTCATACAAAACACACACTGCGGTGATTATAATCCTCACCCGGGTGTAATATAAAACTCACACTACGGTGATTATAATCCTCAACTTAGTGTAATGTAAAACACTCACTACTGTGATTATAAACCTCACCCTGGTGTCATATAAAACACAAACTGCGGTGATTATAATCCTCACCCTGGTGTAATGTAAAACACACACTGCGATGATTATAATCCTCACTCTGGTGTAATATAAAACACACACTGCGGTGATTATAATCCTCACCCTGGTGTAACATAAAACACACACTGCGGTGATTATAAGCCTCACCCTGGTGTAATATAAAACACATACTGCGGTGATTATAATCCTCACCCTGGTGTCATATAAAACACACACTGCGGTGATTATAATCCTCACACTGGTGTAATATAAAACACACTCTGCGGTGGTTATGATCCTCACCCTGATGTAATATAAAACACACACTGCGGTGATTATAATCCTCATCCTGGTGTAATACAAAACACACACTTCAGTGTTTATAATCCTCACCCTGGCCTAATATAAAAAACACACTGCAGTGATTATAATCTTCACCCTGGTGGAATGTAAAACACACACTGCGGTGATTATAATCCTCAATCTGATGTAATGTAAAACACACACTGCGGTGATTATAATCCTCACCCTGGTGTAATATAACACACACACTGCTGTGATTATAATCCTCACCCTGGTGTCATATAAAACACACAATGCTGTGATTATAATCCTCACCCTGGTGTCATATAAAACACACACTGCAGTGATTATAATCCTCACTCTGGTGTAATGTAAAACACACACTGCGGTGATTATAATCCTCACCCTGGTGTAATATAATAAACACACTGCGGTGATTATAATCCTCGCCCTGATGCAATATAAAACACACTTTGCGATGATTATAATCCTCACCCTGGTGTCATATACAACATACACTGCCGCGATTATAATCCTCACCCTGGTGTAATATAAAACACACACTGCGGTGATTATAATCCTCACTCTGGTGAAATATAAAACACACACGGCGGTGATTATAATCCTCACCCTGGTGTAATATAAAACACACAGTGCGGTGATTATGATCGTCACCCTGGTGTAATATAAAACACAGTGCGGTGATTATAATCCTCACTCTGGTGTAATATAAAACACACACTGCGGTGATTATAATCCTCACTCTGGTGTAATATAAAACACACACTGCGGTGATTATATTCCTCACCTTGCTGTTATATAAAACACACACTGCGGTGATTATTATCCCTATCCTGGTGTAATATAAAACACACACTACAGTGATTATAATTCTCACCCTCGTGTAATATAAAACACACACTGCGGTGATTGTATTCCTCACCCTGGTGTAATGTAAAACACACACTGCGGTGATTATAATCCTCACTCTGGTGTAATATAAAACACACACTGCGGTGATTATAATCCTCATCCTGGTGTAATACAAAACACACACTTCAGTGATTATAATCCTCACCGTGGCGTAATACAAAACACATACTGCGGTGATTATATTCCTCACCTTGCTGTAATACAAAACACACACTTCAGTGATTATAATCCTCACCCTGGCGTAACATAAAACACACACTGCTGTTATTATAATCCTCACTCTGGTGTAATATAAAACACACACTGCGGTGATTATAATCCTCAGCCTGGTGTAATGTAAAACACACACTGCGGTGATTATAGTCTGCACCCTGGTGTAATATAATCAACACACTGCGGTGATTATAATCCTCACCCTGGTGTAATGTAAAACACGCAGTGCGATGATTATAATCCTCACCCAGGAATAATTTACAACACACACTGTGGTGAATATACTCCTCACACTGGTGTCATACAAAACACACACTGCGGTGATTATAATCCTCACCCGGGTGTAATATAAAACTCACACTACGGTGATTATAATCCTCAACTTAGTGTAATGTAAAACACTCACTACTGTGATTATAAACCTCACCCTGGTGTCATATAAAACACAAACTGCGGTGATTATAATCCTCACCCTGGTGTAATGTAAAACACACACTGCGATGATTATAATCCTCACTCTGGTGTAATATAAAACACACACTGCGGTGATTATAATCCTCACCCTGGTGTAACATAAAACACACACTGCGGTGATTATAAGCCTCACCCTGGTGTAATATAAAACACATACTGCGGTGATTATAATCCTCACCCTGGTGTCATGTAAAACACACACTGCGATGATTATAATCATCACTCTGGTGTAATATAAAACACACACTGCGGTGATTATAATCCTCACCCTGGTGTAATGTAAAACACACAGTGCGGTGATTATAATCCTCACTCTGGTGTAATATAAAACACACACTGCGGTGATTATAATCCTCACCCTGGTGTAATGTAAAACATGCACTGCAGTGATTTTAATCCTCACCCTGGTGTAATATAAAACACACACTGCGGTGATTATGATCCTCACCCTGGTGTAATATAAAACATACACTGCAGTGATTGTATTCCTCACCCTGGTGTAATATAAAACTCACGCTACGGTGATTATAATCCTCAACTTAGTGTAATGTAAAACACTCACCACTGTGATTATAAACCTCACCCTGGTGTCATATAAAACACACACTGCGGTGATTATAATCCTCACCCTGGTGTAATGTAAAACACACACGGCGATGATTATAATCCTCACCCTGGTGTAATGTAAAACACACACTGCGGTGATTATAATCCTCACTCTGGTGCAATATAAAACACACACTGCGCTGATTATAATCCTCACCCTGGTGTAACATAAAACACACACTGCGGTGATTATAAGCCTCACCCTGGTGTAATGTAAAACACACTCTGCGGTGAGTATAATCCTCACTCTGGAGTAATATAAAACACAAACTGCGGTGATTATGATCGTCACACTGGTATAATATAAAACACACAGTGCGGTGATTATGATCGTCACCCTGGTTTAATATAAAACACAAACTGCGGTGATCATAATCCTCACCCTGGTGTCATATAAAACACACACTGCGGTGATTATATTCCTCACCCTGCTGTAATATAAAACACACACTGCGGTGATTATAATCTTCACCCTGGTGTAATATAAAACACACACTGCGGTGATTATAATCCTCACCCTGGTGTCATATAAAACACAAACTGCGGTGATTATAATCCTCACCCTGGTGTAATGTAAAACACACACTGCGATGATTATAATCCTCACTCTGGTGTAATATAAAACACACACTGCGGTGATTATAATCCTCACCCTGGTGTAACATAAAACACACACTGCGGTGATTATAAGCCTCACCCTGGTGTAATATAAAACACATACTGCGGTGATTATAATCCTCACCCTGGTGTCATATAAAACACACACTGCGGTGATTATAATCCTCACACTGGTGTAATATAAAACACACTCTGCGGTGGTTATGATCCTCACCCTGATGTAATATAAAACACACACTGCGGTGATTATAATCCTCATCCTGGTGTAATACAAAACACACACTTCAGTGTTTATAATCCTCACCCTGGCCTAATATAAAAAACACACTGCAGTGATTATAATCTTCACCCTGGTGGAATGTAAAACACACACTGCGGTGATTATAATTCTCAATCTGATGTAATGTAAAACACACACTGCGGTGATTATAATCCTCACCCTGGTGTAATATAACACACACACTGCTGTGATTATAATCCTCACCCTGGTGTCATATAAAACACACAATGCTGTGATTATAATCCTCACCCTGGTGTCATATAAAACACACACTGCAGTGATTATAATCCTCACTCTGGTGTAATGTAAAACACACACTGCGGTGATTATAATCCTCACCCTGGTGTAATATAATAAACACACTGCGGTGATTATAATCCTCGCCCTGATGCAATATAAAACACACTTTGCGATGATTATAATCCTCACCCTGGTGTCATATACAACATACACTGCCGCGATTATAATCCTCACCCTGGTGTAATATAAAACACACACTGCGGTGATTATAATCCTCACTCTGGTGAAATATAAAACACACACGGCGGTGATTATAATCCTCACCCTGGTGTAATATAAAACACACAGTGCGGTGATTATGATCGTCACCCTGGTGTAATATAAAACACAGTGCGGTGATTATAATCCTCACTCTGGTGTAATATAAAACACACACTGCGGTGATTATAATCCTCACTCTGGTGTAATATAAAACACACACTGCGGTGATTATATTCCTCACCTTGCTGTTATATAAAACACACACTGCGGTGATTATTATCCCTATCCTGGTGTAATATAAAACACACACTACAGTGATTATAATTCTCACCCTCGTGTAATATAAAACACACACTGCGGTGATTGTATTCCTCACCCTGGTGTAATGTAAAACACACACTGCGGTGATTATAATCCTCACTCTGGTGTAATATAAAACACACACTGCGGTGATTATAATCCTCATCCTGGTGTAATACAAAACACACACTTCAGTGATTATAATCCTCACCGTGGCGTAATACAAAACACATACTGCGGTGATTATATTCCTCACCTTGCTGTAATACAAAACACACACTTCAGTGATTATAATCCTCACCCTGGCGTAACATAAAACACACACTGCTGTTATTATAATCCTCACTCTGGTGTAATATAAAACACACACTGCGGTGATTATAATCCTCAGCCTGGTGTAATGTAAAACACACACTGCGGTGATTATAGTCTGCACCCTGGTGTAATATAATCAACACACTGCGGTGATTATAATCCTCACCCTGGTGTAATGTAAAACACGCAGTGCGATGATTATAATCCTCACCCAGGAATAATTTACAACACACACTGTGGTGAATATACTCCTCACACTGGTGTCATACAAAACACACACTGCGGTGATTATAATCCTCACCCGGGTGTAATATAAAACTCACACTACGGTGATTATAATCCTCAACTTAGTGTAATGTAAAACACTCACTACTGTGATTATAAACCTCACCCTGGTGTCATATAAAACACAAACTGCGGTGATTATAATCCTCACCCTGGTGTAATGTAAAACACACACTGCGATGATTATAATCCTCACTCTGGTGTAATATAAAACACACACTGCGGTGATTATAATCCTCACCCTGGTGTAACATAAAACACACACTGCGGTGATTATAAGCCTCACCCTGGTGTAATATAAAACACATACTGCGGTGATTATAATCCTCACCCTGGTGTCATGTAAAACACACACTGCGATGATTATAATCATCACTCTGGTGTAATATAAAACACACACTGCGGTGATTATAATCCTCACCCTGGTGTAATGTAAAACACACAGTGCGGTGATTATAATCCTCACTCTGGTGTAATATAAAACACACACTGCGGTGATTATAATCCTCACCCTGGTGTAATGTAAAACATGCACTGCAGTGATTTTAATCCTCACCCTGGTGTAATATAAAACACACACTGCGGTGATTATGATCCTCACCCTGGTGTAATATAAAACATACACTGCAGTGATTGTATTCCTCACCCTGGTGTAATATAAAACTCACGCTACGGTGATTATAATCCTCAACTTAGTGTAATGTAAAACACTCACCACTGTGATTATAAACCTCACCCTGGTGTCATATAAAACACACACTGCGGTGATTATAATCCTCACCCTGGTGTAATGTAAAACACACACGGCGATGATTATAATCCTCACCCTGGTGTAATGTAAAACACACACTGCGGTGATTATAATCCTCACTCTGGTGCAATATAAAACACACACTGCGCTGATTATAATCCTCACCCTGGTGTAACATAAAACACACACTGCGGTGATTATAAGCCTCACCCTGGTGTAATGTAAAACACACTCTGCGGTGAGTATAATCCTCACTCTGGAGTAATATAAAACACAAACTGCGGTGATTATGATCGTCACACTGGTATAATATAAAACACACAGTGCGGTGATTATGATCGTCACCCTGGTTTAATATAAAACACAAACTGCGGTGATCATAATCCTCACCCTGGTGTCATATAAAACACACACTGCGGTGATTATATTCCTCACCCTGCTGTAATATAAAACACACACTGCGGTGATTATAATCTTCACCCTGGTGTAATATAAAACACACACTGCGGTGATTATAATCCTCACCCTGGTGTCATATAAAACACAAACTGCGGTGATTATAATCCTCACCCTGGTGTAATGTAAAACACACACTGCGATGATTATAATCCTCACTCTGGTGTAATATAAAACACACACTGCGGTGATTATAATCCTCACCCTGGTGTAACATAAAACACACACTGCGGTGATTATAAGCCTCACCCTGGTGTAATATAAAACACATACTGCGGTGATTATAATCCTCACCCTGGTGTCATATAAAACACACACTGCGGTGATTATAATCCTCACACTGGTGTAATATAAAACACACTCTGCGGTGGTTATGATCCTCACCCTGATGTAATATAAAACACACACTGCGGTGATTATAATCCTCATCCTGGTGTAATACAAAACACACACTTCAGTGTTTATAATCCTCACCCTGGCCTAATATAAAAAACACACTGCAGTGATTATAATCTTCACCCTGGTGGAATGTAAAACACACACTGCGGTGATTATAATTCTCAATCTGATGTAATGTAAAACACACACTGCGGTGATTATAATCCTCACCCTGGTGTAATATAACACACACACTGCTGTGATTATAATCCTCACCCTGGTGTCATATAAAACACACAATGCTGTGATTATAATCCTCACCCTGGTGTCATATAAAACACACACTGCAGTGATTATAATCCTCACTCTGGTGTAATGTAAAACACACACTGCGGTGATTATAATCCTCACCCTGGTGTAATATAATAAACACACTGCGGTGATTATAATCCTCGCCCTGATGCAATATAAAACACACTTTGCGATGATTATAATCCTCACCCTGGTGTCATATACAACATACACTGCCGCGATTATAATCCTCACCCTGGTGTAATATAAAACACACACTGCGGTGATTATAATCCTCACTCTGGTGAAATATAAAACACACACGGCGGTGATTATAATCCTCACCCTGGTGTAATATAAAACACACAGTGCGGTGATTATGATCGTCACCCTGGTGTAATATAAAACACAGTGCGGTGATTATAATCCTCACTCTGGTGTAATATAAAACACACACTGCGGTGATTATAATCCTCACTCTGGTGTAATATAAAACACACACTGCGGTGATTATATTCCTCACCTTGCTGTTATATAAAACACACACTGCGGTGATTATTATCCCTATCCTGGTGTAATATAAAACACACACTACAGTGATTATAATTCTCACCCTCGTGTAATATAAAACACACACTGCGGTGATTGTATTCCTCACCCTGGTGTAATGTAAAACACACACTGCGGTGATTATAATCCTCACTCTGGTGTAATATAAAACACACACTGCGGTGATTATAATCCTCATCCTGGTGTAATACAAAACACACACTTCAGTGATTATAATCCTCACCGTGGCGTAATACAAAACACATACTGCGGTGATTATATTCCTCACCTTGCTGTAATACAAAACACACACTTCAGTGATTATAATCCTCACCCTGGCGTAACATAAAACACACACTGCTGTTATTATAATCCTCACTCTGGTGTAATATAAAACACACACTGCGGTGATTATAATCCTCAGCCTGGTGTAATGTAAAACACACACTGCGGTGATTATAGTCTGCACCCTGGTGTAATATAATCAACACACTGCGGTGATTATAATCCTCACCCTGGTGTAATGTAAAACACGCAGTGCGATGATTATAATCCTCACCCAGGAATAATTTACAACACACACTGTGGTGAATATACTCCTCACACTGGTGTCATACAAAACACACACTGCGGTGATTATAATCCTCACCCGGGTGTAATATAAAACTCACACTACGGTGATTATAATCCTCAACTTAGTGTAATGTAAAACACTCACTACTGTGATTATAAACCTCACCCTGGTGTCATATAAAACACAAACTGCGGTGATTATAATCCTCACCCTGGTGTAATGTAAAACACACACTGCGATGATTATAATCCTCACTCTGGTGTAATATAAAACACACACTGCGGTGATTATAATCCTCACCCTGGTGTAACATAAAACACACACTGCGGTGATTATAAGCCTCACCCTGGTGTAATATAAAACACATACTGCGGTGATTATAATCCTCACCCTGGTGTCATATAAAACACACACTGCGGTGATTATAATCCTCACACTGGTGTAATATAAAACACACTCTGCGGTGGTTATGATCCTCACCCTGATGTAATATAAAACACACACTGCGGTGATTATAATCCTCATCCTGGTGTAATACAAAACACACACTTCAGTGTTTATAATCCTCACCCTGGCCTAATATAAAAAACACACTGCAGTGATTATAATCTTCACCCTGGTGGAATGTAAAACACACACTGCGGTGATTATAATCCTCAATCTGATGTAATGTAAAACACACACTGCGGTGATTATAATCCTCACCCTGGTGTAATATAACACACACACTGCTGTGATTATAATCCTCACCCTGGTGTCATATAAAACACACAATGCTGTGATTATAATCCTCACCCTGGTGTCATATAAAACACACACTGCAGTGATTATAATCCTCACTCTGGTGTAATGTAAAACACACACTGCGGTGATTATAATCCTCACCCTGGTGTAATATAATAAACACACTGCGGTGATTATAATCCGCGCCCTGATGCAATATAAAACACACTTTGCGATGATTATAATCCTCACCCTGGTGTCATATACAACATACACTGCCGCGATTATAATCCTCACCCTGGTGTAATATAAAACACACACTGCGGTGATTATAATCCTCACTCTGGTGAAAT